>NW_026000136.1:6194488-6205493 GCF_001458135.2 Marmota marmota marmota
CCCCGCCTGCCGCCGGGCGGCCCCAGTACAATGTAGTCACCGGCCAGGACTCGCGCTGGGACTGGCACCTGTGCCCACCTGTGTCTTCGTGGTGACCCCTCCCGTCTCCAGGCGCGCCCTGACCCTGCGCCCCTACCAGGCTGGGGGATGACAGGCGAGCTCCAGGGACCCCAGGGTGTCTACACCCCACAGTTCGCAGGCACACACAACCTGGACATCATGTCGTGCCCCGCACCTAAGAGACACACACCCCTGCCACCCACTATAGTTCTAAGGACAAACCACGCCGAGCCTCGGCTGCTGAGGGTTCCTAGGAGCCTCGCACAGGGAGTGGAGAAGAGTTTGCTTATGCCCAGGTCATAGGTCAAGGGGGAAGTGGTCTGGGAGCTAGGAATGGGTTCAGGATCCCAGTACCCACTCTGCAGGGCAGGTGGGTCCCACAGAGGAGGAAGAGATGCCTAGTGTCCCCCACTGACCAACACTCTCATCTGTCTTGATTTCTCACTTGACCTAACAATGCATAAAGGAAACTATTTCTTTTTTTGTGTGTGTGAAAGACAATACTGTAAAGATGTGATTGTAAATGATTATTGACCAACCGCCTCAGTTTTCAGGAGCAAGAGAAACCCAGGTCCACCTGAAACCCCAGCACAGGCAGACCCAAGGTGGGCAAGAGCCTCCAGCCCTAGGAATCCTGAGAGGGATGCTCAGATGGCATGAGCCCCCAGAGGGGAACTGCTCCTCTTCCTGCCCCAGATGGGCAGAGCTGGAGGATGGCCGTTCTGAGTCATTGGGATGAGCATGCCAGCCCCTGCTTAAAAACTCAAATGTGTTTCTGGGTCCCTCCCTGAGAACCAGGAGCTGCCTAATGAGGCCTTCCTGGTGTGAGCTGAAGAAGAGGAAGCATGCCCAGACTCCTGCAGGCATAGGCTGCATCTGCCCAGGACCTTTAGAAGGCTGCTTTCCCAGGTCTGAGGTACTGCCCGCACATCCTGGGGGTCAAAAAGAGCAACTGCCAAGGAGCCTGTGGATCTCCTCAAGTGGTCAGTACTACCCAAGACCCTACTTTAGGAAGTGCCATGGCCTCGTGCTACAGAGAACACTAGCCTCCCGCTTTTACTCCCAAAGACTCCTCTGGCCCTGGACGGTCGGGCAATCCTTCACACTGGATGCACTCAGCCTTCGAGACTTGCTTGTAAAGACTCTCAAACACTGGCTGCTACTACAGATCAACAGCAGCAGAGGTGACAATGGTTCCCCTCTGCAGAATGTGTTCAGAGTGGCTCGCCTGATATCTAAAAGGTGTTTCCCAAATGGGGACACAGGTCACATGTGGAAATGACCTTTTTAGGGCAAGGGTTGAATCTTTGAGGCAGTTTCCTGGACTTCAAAGTAGGCTTAAAGCCAAGCATGGTGGTACATACCTGTCATCCCAGCAACTTGAGAGACTGAGGCAGGAGGATTGCAAGTTTTAGGCCAGCCTCAGCAATTTAGCAAGACCCTCAGCAACTTAGTGAGACCCCGTCTCAAAATAAAAAATTAAAAAAGTAGCTCAGTGGTAAAGCAATCCTGGGTTCAATCCCCAGAAACACCACAAAAAACAAAAATAGTGAGTTGGATGTGGGCTTTTTTAAAAAAAATTTTTAGTTATAGTTGGACACAATTCCTTTACTTTTATTTTTATGTGGTACTGAGGATCGAACCCAGTGCCTTGCACGTGCTAGGCAAGCACTTTACTGCTGAGCCACAACCTCAGCCCCTGGATGTGGATTTTTTAAACAAATGAGGCAAAGACATTAGAAAACTTAGAAAAAGATAAAGTTGGGTCCCAGTTTGCCCACACCATATATCACTATATATTTAAAATGGATCCAGAATTATAAATTTTTAAAAAGAAACCATTACATGGAGAAAAAGGTTTTGAAATGGGTGGAGGTGATGCTTTGTCCAGGAGTTCAATTTTTTTTTACATTTTTAAAAAATAAAAGAAAATCATTGTTAAAAATCCAGATGTCATAAAAAAAGATTTAAGGCAAAAATTGTTACAAGTGAACTCATAGTGCAAACTACATCCTAGGGAAAAACACTTGCAACTCTGAGCGCTAAGGGTAGTCTCCCTACCATGAAAAAGACTCCAATGCTCTGGAGGCTGAAGCAGTGAGGCTGTGAGTCCAAAGCCAACCTCGGCAACTTAGCGAGGCCCTAAGCAACTTAGTGAGACCCTGTCTCTAAATAAAATATAAAAAGGGCTGGGGATGTGGCTCAGTGGTTAAGTCCCCCTGGATGCAATTTCTAGTACAAAAAAAAAAAAAAAGACTTCTAAAAATGTGTGTGTGCATGCGTGTGTGAATATAGTTATTTATTTATTTATTTATTTGGTTTCAGGAATTGAGCCCAGGGCCACATCTCCAGAATTTTTTATTTTTATTTTGAGAGGGGTTGTCACTAAGCTGCCCAGAGTCTCACTAAGTGGTGGAGGCTGGCCTTGAACTTGCCATCCTGCCTCAGCCTCCTGAGTTGCTGGGATTACAGACACCCGCCACTGCAGCCAGTTTCTTTTAGATCATTCTTGTGACTGTCAGATTGGGTGACTTCCCTATTAAAAACTTTAAAAGAAAGCTAAAATGGAGGGAACCATTGTTTCCAAGCCGCTGAGAAGCTCCAGCAGCGTCCCTGGCACCTGAATAGCCTCGATAACACCGCCTTTGGCACTCTGGCTTTGTGGCAGAGTTGGTGTTGGTTGTGGCTCGATGAACCGCCCCTCTTTGCCCTCACCCCAGCCAAGCAGAGCTGGCACCCCCCGGAAGGGGCAGGATCCATCCCACCCTCCCTTCTTCTGGAGAGTTGGAGTGGACTCCATTGACCATGGCTGAGGTTAGGGAAAGCGGACGACATGGAGGCCACCCCTGATCACCTGTGACAGGAAGACAGGCCGGACTGAGCCAGTGCTAGCCCTGAGGGGAGTGGGATTCCAGCAGTCCACCCCTTAGGACCTCTGTAAATATTCCCCCAGGGACCCAGACCCCAGAATTGGGGTGTTGGGGTCTGAGAGAGGCTGGACTTCAAGAATTCTGCAGCGCCACCTTTGATAGCCAAGCATGGCTCTCCGGGAGCTGAGATGGGGCCCAGTATTTGCGCCTCATGCCTGCAAAGGAGCAGCTGTTGCGGGCGGATGTTTGCTGACCATACAATGCATGACTCATGCATCAGCGCACGGTTACAGTGCACAGCGCGGCCCTGACAGAGTCCAGTGCATGGACACTGGCCAGGCGGGACTGCTGGCTCACCCGGGTGGAGGGGCAATCTGCCTGAGGGAAGGACCTGCAGCCGCAGGTTGGGCTGGTCAGTAGGATGGGCTGGTCAGCCGCAGGATGGGCTGGAAACCCTGCTACCTTGTCACCTGGCTTGGTGGAAGGAGATGGCCAGGTTTTGTCTTGGGGAGGAGGGATCTTGAAGTGGCTTTGTAGCAGAGAGGGGAGCAAAGGAGTCCCCGGAGAAGAAAGAGGCGGAGGTCATCATGCGCCTTGGCCACGGGGCAAAGCTGTGCAGACTTGGGTGCATCCACCACCATCTCTGAGCCTGTTTCTTCATCCCTAAAATGGGAACAGCATTGATTGGAGGAGCAAGTGCAGGGGGTTCCTTGTGAACAGTGTGGAAAGACCGCCATTGTCACCGTCGCTGTCATCGTTATTGTTGCGAGCTTGTTTATCACCAGGGGATACAGTAGCTTTGTGCTCCCATCTCGAGTGCAATTCCTCAAACTTTCAGAGAAAAAAAAAATCTGTCCCCAGTCCCATGCATTCACAGCCCTCCTCTCCCCAGGCAGGTGAGGGGCATGTATCTCAGTAGGACAGGTTGGAGAGGGCAGTCCCTGTCCCAAGCTGCTGGAAGTCTGGGCTCAGTTTCAACTGCCGTAATGACAAAGTCATTTGCTCAAGGCCACCTATGTCTCAGTGGCTGGGCTCGGAGTGCTCAGATCCATTCCTCAAAGACAGAGTGGCCAAACCCCATGAATCACAGAGACAGCGGCCAGCGGTGACCACAGCCCTGAAAACAGTGCCGCTGTCACCTGGACATCTCACCAGGCGCCTCTGAGGCAGGGCCTGAGAGCCACCTCCCTCCACCACCAGGAGCCACAGCAGCCACTGATGGACCTGGGTCTGCAAAGGGCTGAGGAACCTAGAGAGCCTGGGGACAGTGGTTCCCACCCAGGGGTGACACAGGCCTGGGGGCCCTGGGACAAACCCAGAGATATCTCTGCATCCTCAGTTGTCCTGAACTGAGTGAGTGTCCCCCTCCCCAAGGAGAGCCCAGGGCTGCTGTGTCCAACCAGGACTTTAGGGCTTCCGTGTTCATGTCACCATTGCCCGCCACTTGGGTCTGACCAGAACCCCACACCTTGGATATCTGATGGGGTCCCCATCTACACTGCTCTGGCCTGAATGTGGATCCCCCACGTCTCATTCACATGCTGAGTTGCTGTCATCGTTATAGGTCTCAGGGTGGCAGTCAGCTCTGGGGCCTTTGAAAGGTTGTTGGGGATTCAAGTCCTCATGATCCAAGCCTGGGAGGATCCCAGAGGAGAAGTCCCAAGGCCACCCTGCAGAAAGAGCGGGAGGGATGGGGGTTATGGCTTCAGTCATCTCTGGAAAAATGCCTCGTGTTACGGTCCTGAGCTGGGGACGCAGCCGCTGGCCGTGCTGTGGTCT
The DNA here is from genome assembly GCF_001458135.2 of Marmota marmota marmota. NCBI lineage: Eukaryota > Metazoa > Chordata > Mammalia > Rodentia > Sciuridae > Marmota > Marmota marmota. The sequence continues at coordinate 6,199,198 of NW_026000136.1, forward strand.
ATAAGCGTCCACTAGTGAGCCGCACCTGCCCACAGGAGTCACAGGGTTATTTGGGTTGGGGATGACTTCCGGCAAGGCCAGGGTCAGTACTCAGAGGTCTTTCATCCAAACCTGGCTGTCCCTGCACACACGCAGGACCATGTCCTCACGGGACCCTCCTTACCTTCCGGGTGACAAGGCTGAGCTGCTGGTGCTTTGGAGGAGATCCCAGTCCCAGACTGAAGGACTGAGACCTGGGGAAGGAAAGAGGCTGGTGTAGGTCCTGGAGTCCTGGAGGGCCAAGGGCTGGGACCCAGATGTCCACTGATGTCCCAGGGCGGGAGACGATGGCCCAGCTCGGGGAGAGAGAATTCACACTCCCCCTGTCTTCCTTCTGTTTGGCCTCCCAGACGGGTCGGTGCTGCCCACGTGGGGACAGCACGTCTTCTCTACTCCACCCCCAATTCAAAGGCTGATCTGGACAGCCCTTTGCCAGTCACACTGACACCAAATGGTCACAGCAACCGATCCTCCAAACCTCTGATACCAGCTGGGTGGCCTACAATTCACGTCCATTCCCATAACCACCACCGACTTAGCAGAGCCCACAGGGACTCGGTCCCACAACACAGCTCCTGTATCAGATGCCAACCACAAATGGGGTCCCCATGCTCCTCAGGGTGTGGCTCCCAGACAGCTTTAGCATGGGGGCTGGCCCCTGGGCCTGACTCTGCAGGCTGTGTCACTAGGAGAGAACAGGTCCCCACCTGCCAGGTCTGTGTCGCAGTCTCTTCCTCAGGCCTGGTGGATCCAGCCATCGGCCCCTGGTGATTGAGCTCTGTCCACTCCCTGAGGTGATCAGGGTGGTGGGTGGGGTGGTTCCTCAGGTGACCATCCTGGGCTAGGTGACCTAGGGCCCCTCCAGTCACCTGAGGAGCACAGACTGCCACTTGGGGAGCCACCTTGGAGACCAGAAGCAGATTTGCTTTTGTACATTGTATTGCACGGGGACACAGGGACCGCCTGGCTTTCTGTTTCTCAAGTCTCCTGCTCATGGTGGCCCCAGTGACACGTTGTAAGGAAGTGTGAACTGTGTGAAGCAATGTCTCCATCACAGCTCAGCCTGCAGGAAGCCTGTGAGAGGCCACCAGCCCCACGACATCAGTCTGCAGCTGCACAACAGGCCTACCAAGAGGAACAGCCCAACTGTCGGGCGCAGTGGCGCACGCCTCTAATCCCAGCGGATGGGGAGGCTGAGGCAGGAGGATCGCGAGTTCAAAGCCAGCCTCAGCAACAGCAAGATTCACACCTCGTGTCAGTGGCCTGGAGACCCAGCTCTTTTTCCACAGGCCTCTCTCTAGCCTCAGGATGTCACAGAGGGTCAGCCCCACCAGCAAAATGTGTCTCTGACTGTAACTTCTGAGCCCGGAGGTCAGGACTCATGACCTGGTGAGTTTGTGGTGGCACCCCCAGGGAGGTGGAGGCCCTTGGTCTTTGTCCCAGCGGAAGGCAGATGGGACCCTTCTGGCCCAGCCCCCTTTCAGACCCATCTGATGATCTCTGTGACCTAGGGCCCACCCAGCTCCCTGAGCCTGACCTCTGTCCTCCCTTTCTGCATCACAGCTGACCCTGGGGATTCCCACCAGCCACCAAAAAAAAAAAAAAAAGGCTCTGTTGCCCCATGGCCTAAGCCTGTCCAGGGAGTGTGGGGATTTGGGTGAGGTGGGAATGGGCTCAGGACTCCCTACTCCTCAGCGCCTCCCTCACCCCCACCTGGTTCTCAAGCTGTGCCCCCCAGAACCCAGTGTTCTATGGCACAGCAGCGAGTCCCCCAATCTAGGCACCTGTTTTTTGGGGGTAGGGCAAGTACCGGGAATTGCACTCAGGGGCACTTGACCCCTGAGCCCCATCCCCAGCCCTATTTTGCATTTTATTTAGAGACAGGGTCTCCCCGAGTTGCTTAGCGCCTCGCTTTTGCTGAGGCTGGCTTTAAACTCGCCATCCTCCTGCCTCAGCCTCCTGAGCGGCTGGGATACAGAACGCGCCACTGCACCCCACGAGGCACCCGTTTTGATCTCCCCTGAGCTCTGTGGTTGACAAGAGCGTTCTATACCTTCGTGGTTTACCAAAGGTAAGGAGACCACAGCCACGTTAGAGTAGGGCCGAGCGCATTCTCCTCCCCTGGGACCCCTGTCGGCCTCCACATACTGGATGGGCACAAAGGCTGCATCTGGGGTCTGTAGAGAGGCCGCTGCTGGGTCCTGGGACATTGGACCTTCCTATAGCGACTTGTCTGACCCTCACTGAACAGAAGGGGAAACTGAGGCTTGGGGAAGGGAGGGGATTCTGCCAAGAAGGCACAGTTGGCAGGTAGGGCCTGATGGCTCCCTGCAACCCAGGGAGAAGGCCCTCTCCCCAAACCCCAGCTTTCCTTCCTGGGCACAAGCTGGCAGGTGGCAGCCCAGCCCTGCTCTCAGCTGCCTTTTCAGGTATTGGGGTGCAGAGGTTGAGAAACGGATGGGCCTGGGGTCTCTCGGTGTCAGAAAGCCTGGGAGCCTCCCTCCCAGCTAAGCAGCCTTCCTGTCACCGCGCAGTCTGTCCCCGTGACGGGGGGACTCATTTCCTCGTGAGCCGGCCCAGGCTATTTTTGGACAATTGTTGGAAAGCACAGCCCAGCTCGGCCAGAGACTGCTCCCTGGGCTTCCGCTCACCACCAGGTTTGCCCAGGGGAGGAGGCTCACTGCCCGTCGGGTCTCAAATATCAGCCACAGAGGCTTCTCAGGATGGCGGCCCCTGGGGAAGCCGTGGTCACCCTGATCCCCTGAGCTGCCAATAGGTTCACTGCAGACTTTAGCGAATCTCTGTGCAGGGAAGTTCTTCTTCTCCTTCTTTTTTCAATACCAGGGATGGTACCCACTAAGAGACCTCTCCAGCCCTTTGGATTTGATTTTGAGACAGGGTCTCACTAGGTTGCCCAGGCTGGCCTTGAACTTGGGATCCTCCTGCCTCAGCCTCCCGAGGAGCTGGCATTACGGCTGTGCACCAGCATGCCCGTGCAGGCTTAGGAATGTTCTCTAGCAGGGGACATTCTGCCCAGGCATCTTCTTGCGGAGGCTTCTTGGCAAGCCCAGGAGGGCAGGCCCCCTGTGTGTCCATCTGCCAGGTAGGTAAACCGAGGCTCAGCAGGGAGCCCACATCGTATCACACAGCCAATACAGGGTGAGCCAGAACCCAGCCCCAGATATGCCAGGGCCTGGTGCTCTGTGTGGCCTGGCCCCCAAGTCCAGCCCTCTCCTGGTTGGGTCCTGGTGCTGGGAGCCAGGTGCTGGGAGCCTGGTGCTGGAGAGGCCCATGCTGCACCCTCGGAGTCCCCACCGTCTGTGGTGGCCACTGTGCCTGGTGAGGAGAATCCTCCTAGGGCTTCACACTCTGAACCTGGCTTGGCTGGCCTGGCGCCTGTGGGAGCATGAAGTGGAGGTTCGCCCCGCGGGCCTTGGGGGTTGCTCGTCACCCAGTAGCCAGTGGGAGCAGCTGCGTCATGGGAACCGGAGACACCAGGCCCTGGAGCATCCTGTGGCTGACAGTCGTTTCTTGAGGCAGAGCCCGTGGGGCGTCCACAGCCCCTGGCCTGGGGCCTGGTGGTGCTCATGACTTGGGGGCGGGTGCCCAGGAGTGTGGTGGGACAGCGAGAGGACAGGACTGGGGGGTTTGTGGTGGGGACCCTGCTGAGCCTGGAGGCCCAGAGTGTGGTGTGGACAGGGGGCGGATCTGCTTCAGCAGGAGCTACTCCAACTTACCTGGGGGAGTGGGGCGGGGGTCCCGCAGAGGCCCCTGGAGAGGGGAGACAGAAGTGTGAGGGCTGAGGAGGCGGCCCCAGGACAGGGCAGTTGGCCAGGCCCGAGTCCCCAGCAGAGACCTCCTGGCCTCCTTCCTCTTCCTCAATCACACCTACTGTCCCTTGACTCCCAGCAGCCGGGTCACCAGGTGGCTGGCAGGACTAGGTGGGCCTCTGCTCCTGCAGCCCCAGCGTCCCTGTGTGGCGGCCAGGGCCTCAGCTGGGGGTCTGCCTTGGATCCTTGCCCACAGAGCCCCAGGAGGATGAGGCTTTCCCGCAGGGTGGGAGGGCGGGAGGCTGCCCGAGGAGCCGAGGCTCTCAGGGAGGACTCAGGAAGTGCCAGCCTGGTCTGAGCTGGGGCTCTGGGCCTGGGTAGGGAGCCAGGAGCCCCAGGGACGCTGCCCCCCACCAAGCTGGGCGCTGAGACCCACAGTGCAGACGGTAGCAGCTGCTTCCTGGCACCAGGGCAGTTAGACCACACACAGCTGCAGGCCAGCAGTGGCCGCCCTTTCCTGCCCATCCACCGGCTGCCCCAGGCCCTGGCCCTGGTGGGTTCTGGGGGCTGCTTCAGTCTCCCCCAGAAGTGCCTCAGTGGGGCTCTGAGGCTGAGCTGTGCCACACAGGGGTTCCTGGGTGGGTGGGTGAGTGGGGTGTCGTGTCTCTTCACCGCAGCTCTGGGTCACAGCAAAGGGGACCCTTGACGGTGGGCAGTGCAGGCCTGCCTGACAGCAGAAGCCCAGCTCTCCGGCTGACCTCACTCTATGCCAGGCTGTTAAGCCAATCCTTCATGCAACCTGTGGCACAGGTGTGCAGCCCCTGGTGGCTGGTGGCAGGGAGACAGGACAGAAAGGAGACCAAAGAGATACAGCCTTTTTTTGTCCCTTGTCACTAATCCCTAAATGACACAGTATGGTAGCTCTCTAGTTAGTGTTGGCATCATATCCGGCATTAAAAATAATCCAGAGATGACTTAAAGAACAAGGGAAGCCGGGTGCCGTGGTGCACGCCTGTGATCCCAGTGGGTTAGGAGGCTGAGGCAGGAGGATCACGAGTTCAAAGCCAGCCTCAGCAACTTAGTGAGAACTTGTCTCAAAGCAAAAATAAGTAAGTAAATAAATCAGGTCTGGGGGCGTGGCTCAGAGGTTAAGCGTCCTTGGGTTCAATCCCTGGCACCAAAAAATAAATAAATAAAATAAAAAATAGAACAAGAGAGGAAAGGGGGAGGACGTAAGTCCTCTGCAATATACTACGCCATTCTGCATGAGGGGACACAAGAGTGTCTCAGATTTTGGTGTCCTCAGGTCTTGGAACCAATCCCTGTGGATACCCAAGGGCACCTGTAAGGGGATTTCAGGGGCCAACGAGTGTCACAAAGAAAGACACAGAGGTGACACCTGGTTTAGTGGGGGTTGGGCATCGGTGGCAGGGGAGGGAAAGAGGACAAGGTTTGCAGAGGCGAAGGGGAGACCATGGGAAATCGCAGGTGCAAGGCCCCCCCCCCCACAGCAGAGCCAGAAGCAGGAAGAGGGGGCTGCAGTGGGGCCCAGAGGGAGCCAGTTGGTCACCCAGACCTGGTCCTCGGCGTGGAGTGGCAGTGGGTAAATGGTGTCCCCCGAATACACGTCCACCCAACCTCCAAACGAGGATGAGGCTTTCCCGCAGGGTGGGAGGGCGGGAGGAAATTGGGTCCTCACCGATGAAGGGAAGGATCTTGAGATGAGACCATCCTGGGTTCAGGTGGCCCTGGAGCCATTGGCAGGTGTCCTTGTAGGAGACACAGAGGAGTGGCCGGCACCCAGAGACACAGAGAGAGGACAGCGGGTGTGCAGACGGAGGCAGAGACGGTGAGGTGGTCCCCACCAAGGAGTCCCCAGAGCTAAAGGGGCAGGAAGGACGGGCCTCTGGAGTCCCCTAGGGTCTGTCCACACCTCGATGTTGGACTTCTGGTCTCCAGAACTGCCAGAGAAGAAATCTCTGTGGCTTCAGGCCATCAGGTTTGTGGTGACTTGTCACAGAAGCCACAGGAAATGGGTACAGAACACTGCTTTGACTTCAACGAGAGGGGGTGGAGGGGGTGGGGGACAATCTCCTGGACACCTTTTTTGCGGGGTGAGCTCCTAAGGACCTGCAGGCCGCAGAGCTGGAGGTGAGAAGCGCTCGGGGACCCGGGGCATACTTTGACATTGCGTCCCTTAGGAAGCTGTAAGATTGACCAGATGCAGAAGAGGGGACAGGGAAGAACTCAAACATAAGGAGAGACTCCAATAAAACATGAGCACGGGAATCGGACACGGTAGGCCACGCCTGTAATCCCAGTGGCTCAGGAGGCTCAGGCAGGAGGATCGCGAGTTCAAAGCCAGCCTCAGCCATTTAGTGAGGCCCTATGCAACTCAGGGAGGCCCTGTTTTTAATACAAAAAGGGCTGGGGAGGTGGCTCCGTGGTGATGTGGTGACGCGCCCCTGGGTTCAATACAAACCCCTG
>NW_026000136.1:6205510-6270248 GCF_001458135.2 Marmota marmota marmota
CCCCCCCCACACACCCCCCCCACAGGATTTGAAGACCAAATTTGGAGACTGCTCACCAAAGACCTGTGGAAGGTGGAAGAGCATGTGATCCTGTGTCATGAGACACCCCTGCAGGCACAGGACATGCATTCCGTCCCTCCCACCAGTCCCATCCGCGGGTGGATGATGTGGCCATCCCTGCAAGGGAACCCCGCACAGCAAAGGAGGGGGCAGACTATCCACCTCGCAGCCGATGGATCTTAAAGTGAAAAAAGCCAGACAGAAAAAGAGCCCCGCTGTGTGGTCCCTGGAGTGTCTACAGAACTCCACACAGCAACCAACCCTCCCTGGTGATGAAAAAGCGGGTGGTGCTGGCCTGGGGACACCCTGGGACAGGGGCAAGGACGGCAGCATGGGGGATCCTACTGGTTGCAATGGCTGCCCAGGTGTGTGCCCGTGTCAACGCACATCAGCTCAGGCCCTGTGAATGTCTGCAGTTCCCTGGTATCAACTAAACCGCCACCAAGCTGTTTTAAAAAAGAGAGAGGGAGAGCTGGGCGCGGTGGGGCACACTTGTAATCCCAGTAGCTCTGGAGGCTGAGGCAGGAGGATGGAAAGTTCGAGGCCAGCCTCAGCAACTTTGCAAGACCCTAAGCAACTCAGTGAGACCCTGACTCAAAATAAAAAATAGACAGGGGGGCTGGGGTGGTGGCTCAGTGATAGAGCGCTTGCCTAGCATGCGTGGGGCACTGGGTTCGATCCTCAGCAGCACATAAATGTAAAATAAAGACATTGTGTCCACCTAAAACTAAAAAAAAATAAAAAAATAAAAAGGGCTGGAGCTGGGCGCGGTGGTGCACGCCTGTAATCCCAGCAGTTTGGGAGGCTGAGGCAGGAGGATCAAAAGTTTGAGGCTAGCTTCAGCAACTTATCAAGACCCTAAACAAAAAGGGCTGAGGATGTGGCTCAGTGGTTAAGCGTCCCTGGGTTCCATCCCTGGTAGCACTGCCACCAGCCCTCCCCCTCCAAAAAAATATTCCATCTTCCAAATCCCTGCACACATACAGATTGAGACCCGCTGGACCCGGGGGCCATCTCCACTCCCAGATTCTGTGGCACCTGTCGGGGTCGAGGTTTCCACCTTTCAGTCTCCATTCTCAGCAGAAGGGATTTGCTCTTGGTTTTGGGGTGAGCTCCCAGGGACAGCCAGAGCTGCGGGCCACCTTCACCCTCAGCACTCAGAGGTGGGGGAGCGCACACCTGTGGTTGTTGGTGTGTGTAGAATGTGCTGGAAGGGGCGAGCTAAGGAGAGGCAGGAGGCCAACTCTGGGCAGGACACTGGCTTGTGGTCAGAGGTGCGAAGGGGACTTTTTTTTTTGGTAGTTGTAGACGGACAGATGCCTTAATTTTATTTGTTTATTTTTCTGTGGTGCCGAGGATGGAACCCAGTGCCTCACGCATGCCAGGCCAGCGCTCAGCCACTGAGCCAGCCTCTGCCCCGCCCCTCTTTAATCTTTTGATCCTTTAGGGTTTTGCCACTATGGGGCTTTGCCTATTAAAATAAATGGAGATCTTCAGTGAAAAACGGATCCTCCCTAGGGCTAGGGCTGGGGCTCCATGGTGGAGCACTTGCCTGGCATGTGTGAGGCACTGGGTTCGAGTCTCAGTGTTACCGCTGTTGACCGGTGACGAGTCCTTGCTTCCCCAACGTTGAAGTATAACACCAGAGAAGCACGCGGAGGCAAGGTCAGAGTGGAAAATACAAGTTTATGAAAGGACAGCAGAAAAGACTTCTCCCGGAGGAAGAAGGGGACCCAAGAGGTGGAATCCGAGGAAGTGCGGTTGTCTCTCCATTTTATAGTTTTCGGTGATGGAATGTAGGTGGGAAGGCCCAAGGGGTGGGACACAGGTGGGCCAAATAAGTAATCAGCATCTTCAAGTTTGCTGTCCATTAACATTTCTTTGGGATGGGCTTTCTCCAAATCTGTTGGGGGCTGTTTCCTGGGCTTCATTAACATTCCGAGAGTTGCTCAACTTTTCCGGGAATTCATTCTCCACATGGCCTCCATTTTAGATTTCACTCGATATTAGACCCGATTTACCTAACTTACACCTTCCTTTAAATCTGGCTTCAATCAGCACTGCATATAAATAAAGGTCCATTGACAACTAAAAAATATATTTTAAAAGAAGTGGGGCTGGGGATATAGCTCAGTTGGTAGAGTGCCTGCCTCACATGCACAAGGCCCTGGGTTCCATCCCCAGCACCACACATACACACTCACACACACACACACACACACACACTCACACATTGAATCCTCCCTCCTCTGCTGGGTACCCAGCTGCCTGCTTGGGTGGGGTGTGGTAGGTGGGGCTGGTGGCATTATCTATCACAGGGCACTCAGGACTGGGACATTGACCCCATGGATCGACCTGGAGCTTCACACTGCCCCAGTGGCTGGGTTCCTTTGCCTGGACCCAGACATTCCCCCACCAGGTGGACAATCTGGTTCCATCCTGCCGGCAGCCTGCAGGCGGAAGGCCAGTGTAGGCAGCACCTAGGCAGAGGGAGACCAGGTGGCCGGCTGGTTACAGAGAAACGCAGTTGGTGCCCAGTCAGTGGAAAAGCAGTGATCTGACTCCTGCTGCCATCCTTCCTAGCTGTGTCCCTGAGCGCGTCACTTAACATATCAGCTTCTTTGGCAAGAATAAAGCGTCAGCCCGCAAGGCTCGGCATCAGCCATCCCGCCTCCAGAGGGCGCTACAGATTTTGCGCACTCGCCGTGGGCACTGGCTCCCTCTCCTTCCCTTCCGGTCGCCGTGCTATTTTGTTTCCGGTTTTCCCGGAAGGTTGGTTTCTGATTCCGGAGCGGCAGTGGCGGCGGGGAGCCCGAGTGGTGGGCTGTAAGCCACAGGTCGCGACTCTGGGCGGCCTTGCGGGCCGGCGGCGCCTGCGGCGTGAGGGGCGACGACGAGCGACCCAGCGACTTCCAGCCGAAAGGAGCGAGGACGGCGTGATGAACCCGGGGCCAAAGCCCGACCACCGTGCGGCGGCCCAGCGCCGCGGCCAAGCCCTCAGGTGCGTCCCCNCTGCTGGCCTTTCCTCCAGCTGCAGACAGGGGAGAGCCTATCCCTCCCTTTGTCCAGCAGAAAGGCAGCAGACGGCATCCCTGAAGACAGAAGTCAGTGAGGACTTCACCCAGGCCTTTGCCCTCACGGGCACTTCTAACCTGGTTCACATCTAACGTCACCCCGCTTTTCTGCGTCACTTTCCCAGTGATCATTTTTTTGGGGGGGCTGTTACTAGGGATTGAACTCAGGGGCACTGACCACTGAGCCACATCCCCAGCCCTGTTTTTTATTCTATCTAGAGACAGGGTCTCACTGAGTTGCTTAGTACCTCACCATTGCTGAGGCTGGCTTTGAACTCGCAGTCCTCCTGCCTCAGCCTCCCAAGCAGCTGGGATGACAGGCATGTACCACAGCACCGGCTCCCCCAGGGATAATTTTTATTGGCTCTGTAGAGAAGAGCTGCAAACACCAGACCAGTCCACGTCACTGAGCACGTAGCAGCCCATGGCTGACCTTGCTCTCTGTGTGTTTTTGTTCCTGTTGGGGATCTTTTTATCTTTCTTTCCTATTTTTTTTTTTTCATGTTGGTATAGAGTACTGAACCTGGGTGTGCTCTACTGCTGAACTACATTCCCAGCCCTTTTTTAAAATTTTTCTTTGAGACAGGGTCTCATTAAGTTGCTTAGGTTGACCTCGAACTTGTGATCCTCCTGCCTCAGCCTCCTGAATTGCTGGGATTATAGGTGTGCGCCACTATGCCTGGCTAGAGCATTTCTTTAGTATGTTTTTGTAGATTTTAAAAAGAACAAGTGTCCTATTAGCTGTAGTGGTGACATTTTTGTTACAGCTCAGCCAGCATTTACTATTGGTGTTGTGTGTAAGGTCCTGAGGGTTAGTGGTCTGTGGCCTTTGCCCTTAGGGGGCTTAGAGGCTCCTAGGGAGTTCTGAGGAGGAGCCAGGTTGCTACAGTGTGGGGGAGCCCCTAGCAGGTTCTGGGGGAGGGTCAATTTAAGTGGAGGGTGTGAGCTCGGCAGAGCAGAGAGTGGAGCTGCACCAGGGAGCAGGGCTGGGCTGGTGTGGCTGTCACACAATGGTGAGAGCCCAGATGACATTGTGGGTGGTGTCTGTGCCGGGCAGGTGGGGCCTAGAGTGGGTGGGCAGGATGACACTGGAGCTGTGGTGGGACAGGAGTGAGGGGCAGTTGCTTCAGACTCCGGCATGGTGGGTGCGGTGAAGATGAGGTGGTAGCAGGTGGAGGCCCTGACTCGGCTGCAGGTCACTCTTGCCAGCTGCGCTTTGTCATTAGTGTTGCCTGTGTGATTCTGGGGATTAAGTAAGATAACTGTGAAAAGCGTGTTCCATAGGATAAAGCTCTCTGTGGTATCAGATGGCGTCAGCAGGCCGCATCCAGCTATTTCTGGGTCTGTATTGAAGCCCCTCCAAGGCCAGACCCTGTAGGATCCGCAAACCATCTGTCTGTCCTGCCACGTGCTGATCAGGTGTCAGTAAATGTTGCTGCACCTGGATGTAGACAAGTGCTAAACCTGCAGCAGTGCCTGCCTCTGGGGTGTTAAAAACATGATCCTAAAAACCCTTGGGCTGAAATCACAGTGAAAACCAGGGGACACCCAGAACTGAATGATAATGAGCATCAGAGAAGAGAACACGGGCCAGAGCCCAGGTGCTCCTGAGAGGAACAGCCCAGGGACCCACATGAGAGCATGCATGAGCCACAGGAGATGGGGAGGAGCCCCTGGGACAGGAGCAGTGGCCAGGGACACAGGAGGCCAGCTGAGTGAGGGTCAACACAAGCAGACCTGCGGGGAGGTGGGGTGGGGTGCAGCAAGGACTGTGGGAAGGAACCAGAGGTGGAGCCACTATCAAGGGAAGAGCTAGGCCAGGCACAGCAGATGCCAGTAAGCTCAGGGTTCTGGAGGCTGAGACAGGGGGATCAAAAGTTCGAGGCCGGCCTCAGCAAGTTAGAGCCTAAGCAACTTAGCAAGAACCTGTCTTTGTTTAATTTTATTTATTTTTTGGTAACGGGGATTGAAGCCAGGGATGCTTAGCCTCCGAGCTGCATCCCCAGCCGTTTCTATATTTTACGTAGAGACAGAGTCTTGCTAAGTTGCTCAGGGCCTTGTTGAGGTGCTGAGGCTGGCTTTGAACTGGTGATCCTTCTTATCAGCCTCTCGAGTTGCTGGGATTACAGGTGTGCACCACCAAAAAGGAGAGAGAAGAGCCAGGCTGCAAAGCCATTAATTTGTAGAAAAACTACCATGTCTGGTGAGCAGAGACTGTGCAGCCGCGTGGGGCACTGTGGATGGAGGCCTGCAGCAACTTTGGGTCCCAACCTGAGCCTTGCTGTGTGGCCTTGGTTGGCTGACAGGACCTGCGCCCCGCGCCCTCAGGACGGCTGTTGTACCAAGAGTGGGGAGCTGTTCAGAAAGGATAGGGCTCCGGGCTGACCGTCTACTGGACTTTGATGCTTTGCCGGGTCCCTGTGGCTCTGAGGGTGACTTCTGCCCCTGGCCACCTGCTCTAACCAGACCCTCCGACTGTCCAGTGCTGCCCACAGTGCTGCTGGATGAGATCGAAGCTGCCGAGCTGGAGGGCAACGATGACCGGATCGAGGGGGTGCTGTGTGGGGCAGTAAAGCAGCTGAAGGTGACGCGTGCCAAGCCCGATAGCACCCTGTACCTGAGCCTCATGTACCTGGCCAAGATCAAGCCCAACATCTTTGCCACTGAGGGCGTTATCGAGGTGAGGACTGGCCGTCATCTCCTCCCTGGACCCCCATTGCCTCCACCTGGGCACTGAGGACTCGATGTGGGCACCGGGACCTGTGCCTCCTCTGAGGCCCAGGTGGGCACCCTGACCTGAGCCTCCCTGCAGGCCCTGTGCAGCCTTCTGCGGCGAGATGCCTCCATCAACTTCAAGGCCAAGGGGAACAGCCTGGTATCTGTGCTGGCCTGTAACCTCCTCATGGCCGCCTATGAGGAGGATGAGAACTGGCCTGAAATCTTTGTCAAGGTCAGTCACCTTCACTGGGGTCTCAGAGAAGCTACTTTGGTGGTAGGGAGGTCTGGGAGGGAGCAGGGGAGGCCCAGCAGAGACGTGAGCAGGAGAGAAGCAAACGGAGGGAATTCCCTGGAAGAGGCGTGTCGGATGGCCCCGGGGGTCTCGCCACTGTCCCTCCTGCACTGAGAAGCCTTGTGAAGGCACCCACTGGGCGGCCGTGGGGCCTTCAGGGAAGCGCACGTTAGCAGTGGGGGCAGGTGGGGCCCCGTGGCGGGCTGGGCCTGAGAGTGTGGTTCTCTGCAGGTGTACATCGAAGATTCCCTGGGAGAGCGGATCTGGGTGGACAGCCCTCACTGCAGGACATTCGTGGACAACATCCAGACGGCATTTAACACCAGGATGCCCCCCAAGAGCATGCTGCTGCAGGGGGAGGTGGGGCGCAGCGGGGGAGACCTTGGGGCTGGTAAGAAACTCTGGGGCCTGTCAGGGACAAGCACAGGGTGTCCCGCCCTGGGAAAGGGCTGAGGTCACCTCCCTCCATCTTCAGGCTTAACTTGGGTATTGGTGGGGGATGGGTAGAAAGTGGGCCTCATGGGGCTGTCCATGGTCCATGCAGGGAGCAGCCCGCACCCCTCCCTCACGGAGGAGGAGGACAGCCAGACAGAGCTGCTGATAGCCGAGGAGAAGCTGAGCCCTGAGCAAGAGGGTCAGCTCATGCCCAGGTAGGTGGCTGCATGGCCGGGCCTTCCAAGTGAGGTGGGAGGCATGTGGGGTAGGTGTCCAGAGGATGGCTTCCTCCCGGCTTTCTTCCCCCCTCTGGCCTAGGTACGATGACCTCGCAGAGAGCGTGGAGGAGTATGTCCTCGACATGCTGCGGGACCAGCTCAATCGGCGCCAGCCCATCGACAACGTCTCCAGGAACCTCCTGCGGCTGCTCACCTCCACCTGCGGCTACAAGGAGGTGCGGCTGCTGACCGTGCAGCGGCTGGAGATGTGGCTGCAGAACCCGAAGGTGGGCACCGTGTGAGGCGTCTTCCAGGGCAGACCCATGTGGCGGTGCCTTCCCGAGGACTCCTTCAGCTGTTGCTGTGCACCTGACAGTTCTTTCTCGGCCTCCTTGCAGCTAACCAGGCCAGCCCAGGACCTGCTGATGTCTGTCTGCATGAACTGCAACACGCATGGCCCAGAGGACATGGATGTCATTTCTCACCTGATCAAGATCCGCCTCAAGCCCAAAGTTCTCTTGAACCACTACATGCTCTGCCTCAGGTATGTGCAGTGGGCCGGTGGAAGGTGATGGGGCAGGTGGGTGGTCTGCCCTGTGCCCCTTCCCACGGACTTGGCGCTCGTGTCCAGGGAGTTGCTGAATGCCCACAAGGACAACCTGGGCACCACCATCAAGTTTGTGATCTTCAACGAGCTGTCTAATGCCCGCAACCCCAACAACATGCAGATCCTCTACACGGTGCTGCAGCACAGCGCCGAGCTGGCACCCAAGGTAGGAGGCTGGCTGCCTCTGCTCCATCCGGCCTTGAGCTGGACTCTGCTCCTGTCCACGGGCTGTGGGGCTCCAGCCTGGAGAGGACCCCTCCACGGCCTGTCTTCTTGTTTGCTTGGATGAGGGTGGGTGGTTTGGTGGTGCCGTGTGGGAACAGGCTCCCAGCTCTGGGAGTGGGCAGGAGCTGTTCTGATTTGTTTGGTTCCATGGTGCTCAGGGCCCACTTACATCACGCAGGTGCCCCCCTACTGGGCTACACCCTCAGCCATTTTTTTTTTTTTTAAATTTGAGACGGGGTCTGGCTGAGTTACCCATGCCAGCTTCCAATTCACTGTCCTCCTCCTTTAGCCTTCTGAATTGCTGGGATTACAGTCATGTGCCACATGCCTGGCCTGAGTTTTTAGATCTCATTGAATTTGACTTCCAATCTTTCCTTGTAAACTGAGATGTGATTTCTTTCCTTTTTTGGAGGGGGTGGGTACCAGTGATTGAACTCAGGGGCTCTTGCTTAACCACCGAGCCCCATTTCCAGCCCTATTTTGCGTTTTATTTAGAGACAGGGTCTCACTGAGTTGCTTAGCGCCTCACTGTTGCTGAGGCTAGCTTTGAACTCACGGTCCTCCTGCCTCAGCCTCCGAGCTGCTGGGATGACAGGTATGCACCACTGCGCCCAGGAAAATGTGATTTCTTGAAGGAGCAGCGCTGAGTTCTTAAAAAGCCACCAAAGTTTCTAGACCAAGATCCAGGCCAAACTTCCTCAGCAGAGGTTTTCCCCCGTTCAGCGGGAGTCTGAGTAGCCCTGCGGTGCTTCCTGGAGTCCTGGCTGTGGGCTTCCTGGTTTAGTGTCTCCTGGGCAGGGAAACCCAGAAGAGTGCTCTTGTGGTTTGCTCAGAGTTAGGCTTTTAAGCAGCTTGGTTGTGTGTTGGCCTCCTGTCATTTCTGATGACCAGCTCTTGGTCATCTTCACAGCCCCGCATGAGGAGAAAAGCAAGGTGGCTCATTCAGACCTGCACTGGGGTCTTGGTTTCTTTGTTGAGGTGGGAGGGGGCTCGGGGAGCTTCACTCCTGTGGCTTTGCTGTCATCTGTTAACTAGTCCACCTCTCAGTTGACAAGCTTTGGCTTCCAAGAGCCAGGTGGATGCAGTCCCTGCACTCAGAGCTCAGCCATGGAGGGGAGACCCCCCACGGCCCAGGGACAGGCCTGTGGGGTCTGCTGTAGGCCCTTCACATGTTGACCAGCCTGATGGTGCCTCGGGGAGCCTGGACGTGTGTTCTCCTGGCTTTTTGCTGGGCTGAGAGGTGCTGATGGCAGGCTTGATAGAGGAGATAAGCTGGTGGCAAGGGTACCTGTCCTGGACGGCCACTGTTCACAGCACCTCACATGGCCTGTCTCTGGCCAGTTCCTGGCCATGGTGTTCCAGGACCTGCTGACCAACAAAGATGATTACCTCCGGGCCTCACGGGCCCTGCTCCGGGAAATCATCAAGCAGACGAAGCACGAGATCAACTTCCAGGCTTTTTGTCTTGGGCTCATGCAGGAGCGCAAGGAGCCCCAGTACCTGGACATGGAGTTCAAGGTGCCTCCCTTTCCTAATGGGTTTGCATGCTTCTCTTTCGCTCTGGGTCACATTCAGCCATCTCTCCTCGTGGGTGTACCAGCAACCAGGCCAGTCTAGCACGCTGGCTGTGGCCAGTACACCAACGGCACCAAGTCCCAGAGGGACATTTGGCTCCATCTCACATGGGGACTGAGAACGCGCTGACCATGTGCTGGAAGTCACCCGCCTTGGGCTAGGTGTGCCAGAGTTGTAGCTGGTGCCACCAGGGAAGCTGTGCGGCAGCATGAGCAGGGACAGGGCATTGCAGCCATTGGGGTGGGCAGTCTGAGGATGTGGGGGGCTCATGCTGGATAGGAGGAAGTAAGGCATAGGTCATGGAGGATTCCAGGGCCCAGCTGCTGTGGCTGACCTTCCAGGGTCTGACCAGCCCTTGTTTAGTGGCTCTTAAGTCCCAAGACTTGCTCTTGCCACGCCCTTTCCTAGCACAGCAGTCCCAGCTTGCTCTGGATCCACTGTCCTCAGCTACCTGTGTACGTCTGTCTGTCTGCTTGTGGGTGGTCTGGGGCTCTCGGGTACAGGTCCTCCCAGGATGCGAGCCCTGTGGTCCTGTGCTTGCAGGAGCGGTTTGTGGTTCACATCACGGATGTGCTGGCTGTGTCCATGATGCTGGGCATCACGGCTCAGGTGAAGGAAGCTGGCATTGCCTGGGACAAAGGAGAGAAGAGGAGTAAGGCTGTGGGCAGGCTTGGCCCTGCTCAGTCAGAGGTCTCGGGCCAGGCGCTGAGGCTGTCCCTTGAAAGGCCCAGCAGAGGGTGGGGAGGGAGGGTTGTTGTCATGGCTCTTGGAGGAGGCTGAGGGAGCTTGTGGAAGTGGCTGTCCCTCTGTCCTGCCTGTCTGGACTGGGATGACCTGCCCCTGCACTGCTGTGCCACATCGTCTGTACACCCCAGTTCTGGGACCACAGCTGGAACTTCCAGCCAAAGACAGGAAGGGAAGGAGGGAGAGGGCCAGTGAGCTGGTTTGCTGGAGGGCCTGGCCATAGGGGCCCGAAGCAGCTGACTGAATGAGGCTGAGCGAGGCTACAGTCCCGGGGTCTCTGGGCCCCTGGGTGGGTTGCTGGACTCCCTGGAGCATTATGTCAGCAGACAACCGCCTCCTCTGTGCTCTCCAGGGTCCCTCCAGCCCTTAACTCCAGCCTCCCTCCTGGGACAGGCCTTGGGCTATACCCTGGGCGTGCTCGCTGCCCCCTGGGCCACTGCACACACACCACACCACTAAACCTGTCCCTCTTAGACCTTGAAGTGCTGCGGGCATTCCAGAACCAGATTGCTGCAATCCAGCGCGACGCCGTCTGGTGGCTTCACACGGTCGTCCCTTCCATCAGTAAACTTGCCCCCAAGGACTATGTGCATTGGTACGGGCCCTGTGTTGTTGCGCAGCCACCTTCCCAGCAGCTGCTGACTCAGGGGCTTGCAGGAAAGGACCCTGTCCCCTCTGGATGTGACCACCAGCTGGCCCTAGCCTTTTCAAGAGCCAGACATGGTGGTGAACAGCAGCACTCCCTCAGCCAAGGAGGCAGGGTCCTGAGTGTGTTAGAGCTGGGCACATCCCTGGCTGGGGGAGGTGGGGGCCCACAAGCACTAGCGGGTGGGGCCCACGTAGCCGGGAGCCACCTATCTGCTGGGATCCTGTAAACTGCTCCTGCGTACAAGGAGAACCACTGAGATAACTTCTGCTTCAACCAGTGGATATGATTTAGAAAGCTTGAGGAGAGAGGAAGGGTCCCCACTCAGTGGTTGTGATGTGGCTGAGTCCTTTGGGCATCTCCAGGGGACAGCTTAGGAGCAGTCCCTGCACACTTTCCAGTCCATACCTTTTGATTGAGATGAGCCTGCAGGGGACCTGCTAGGTGGGGTGAGCCCCTGGGCAGCTGCTTCCTGACTGACAGCCCTTCTCTGCCTCTGTAGCCTTCACAAGGTGCTGTTCACAGAACAACCGGAGACCTACTACAAGTGGGACAACTGGCCACCTGAAAGTGACCGCAAGTGAGCAAGCCTGCAGGGCGGGTGCTCTTGTGTGCTTCAGGCCTGAGGAGCTTCTGGGAGTTTGGCCGTCTGGGGCCCACTGTATGGAGCTGCTGTTTGTCCTTAGTGGCCCCATCCCATCCACCCTGCAAACCACTGGTGTCTGTAGAGCCCCCTCCCCCCACCACCCCAGAATAATGCTTTGCATATCTAGACGGCTGTGTGCCAAGTTAAGAATCAGGACAGTTATTACTGAGGAACAGAGAGAATGAATGTCAGGAGTGACTAAAATTTTCTTTCACACTCTTGATAAGTATATTACACTGTAAATGGCTTAATTTTGTTTCCTCTAGAGTTTGACATTTGGTTTTAGCATTGCCTCTAAGAGGAATAATAATAGTAAATGTGATTCAAAGTAAAATGTGTAATACACACCCACACACATACACATATAATACTTTGATAGTCATTGTATCTATTAGAAGGTGTCTGTCGCGCTGATGGAGTGATCCTTACAATGTCTGAACAACTCTGCGTTCATTCCTATGGCTTTGTCTTCTTGGGGCTCCACCAGGGTCTGCACCCATGGTACCCCCAAACTCCTGCCTCTTGGATATTCTCAGGGATGTCCATAGACACCTTTCTCTGCACACACACACCCGTTCCCCACACTCACTCTTTGCCCTTGGGTGCTCCCAAACAGCCACAGCCACTGCCCTTCTTCACTCAGCTGTTCTGACTGTCCCCCTCCATGCTGCTGGTCACCCTGCATGCTCTGGACCATGCAGTGTGGGTGGCGGCCAAGGCCTTGGAGGTGGGTGGGTAGCTTCCTGTTCTCTCCTGTCCAGACAGGCCTGCCAGCGGCAGCTCCTGCCCTGCCAGGGCTGGGGAGGGTGGGCTGCTGCCCACTGGCCTGAGGCCTTGACGCCTGGCCTCTACAGGTTTGGGCTGGGCCCCACCAAGCCCAGTGTCTCCCTCTGCTGCCCACAGCTTCTTCCTGCGCCTCTGCTCAGAGGTGCCCATCCTGGAGGACACGCTGATGCGCATCCTGGTCGTTGGGCTGTCCCGGGAGCTCCCACTCGGCCCTGCAGACGCCATGGAGCTTGCTGACCACCTGGTGAAGCGGGCTGCAGCTGTGCAGGCAGATGGTAATGCCCCTTGGACTTTTCTGTGGTCTTTGTCCTGGGCCCCCATAGGCGACAGCCCCCACACTCTACTCCTCCCCCACCCTGCAGAAGCCCGTGAGAGGATGCCAGTGCACATCCCTGCGCCCTGCAGCAGCGAGTCTGCTCTGCCTGGGTTGCACACCCTCTGGGCAGGCTGCACTGCTGTCCAGGATAGTCCTGGCTCCCCAGGTCCAGCTGTGACGCCCTGATCCTCCCTTCCCCTCCTTGAGCCAGGCATTTTGTGTCTTGTCATGTGGTACCTGGGTCACCTCCCATCCCGCCCTCAACCCAGAGTAAGACCTGTCTTCTCACTCTGATGCCCCAAGGCTGAGTCCTTTGCCCGATGCCCAGAGCGTGAACCTGAGTGGGCTTCTGGGTGTGGCTTGGGGTTTCAGATGTGGAAGTGCTGAAGGTGGAACGGATTCAGCTTATCGACGCCGTCCTGAACCTGTGCACCTACCACCACCCTGAGAACATCCAGCTCCCTCCTGGGTAAGAGCCAGAGCCCCCACAGCCCAGCCCACCCAGGAAGCCTGTCCTCAAGACCTGCGGGGTGGGGTGACCTCGGTTTTCCCATTATTGCTGGATGTGGGTGGTAAATTCTGTTATTCTCTTCAATGTCTCTTATGCTTGCTTTTTTTGTGTTAATGTGTGAATGCTTTATTTCTTAGACAGCAATGAGTTTGTGCTTTTTTAGTTTCTTTTTTTTTCCTTTTTTTTGGGGGGCGGGGACTGGGGATTGAACTCAGGGGCACTTGACCTCTGAGCCACATCCCCAGCCCTATTTTGTATTTTATTTAGAGATAGGGTCTCTCTCAGTCGCTTAGCACCTCACATTCTGGGGCTGGCTTTGAACTGTGATCCTTCTGTCTCAGCCTCCTGAGCTGCTGGGATTACAAGTGTGCATCACCATGTCTGGCTTAAATTTATTTTTTGACTGATTCATAAAAACTGTCACTGTTTCTTCATGGTAAACATGCTTCACTTACTAGCAGCTTCACAGAGACGCAGTTCACATGCACTTCATGTGCTTAAAGAATTGATAAGTGTTTAGCATGTCCACAGGTTGTGCATCCTTTGCTGCAATCTAACTAGAACATTTTTGTCCCTCAGAGAAGCTGTCCCCCAGATTTCCTCCCACTCCCAGCAACCAGCCATCTTCTCTCCTATCAGTTTCCTTTTGGGGCACTTCATGTAAATGGAATTGTATAATGTGTGGTTTTTTCCTTTTGTACTGGGGATTGAACCCCAGGGGTGCTTAACCACATAGCCACATTCATAGCCCTTTTTATATTTTATTTAGAGACAGGGCCTTGCTGAGTTGCGTAGGGCCTCATTAAGTTGCTGAGGCTGATCTTGATCTTGAGATCCTCCTGCCTTAGACTACGAGTGCCTGGGATTACAGGTGTGCACCACTGTGCCCAGACACTGTTATGCTTTCTGTGACTGATTTCCTTCACCCTTCAGCATAATGTTTTCAAGGTTCATGTATGTTGTAGCGTGCACTGGTACTTGGTACTTTCTATACATGACATACTATTGCATGGAGAGTACCACGTTGTCCAGTCATGGGCTGGTGGACACTTGGATTGTACTCATTGTTTGGCTGCTGTGAGGATGCTAGGAGAATGTTAGTGAGCAGGTTTTTGTGTGACTGCATACCTGGCAGTACACTTGCTGGTCACACGTTTGACTTGGTGGGGGAGCTGCCAGGCTTTTCCATGGCAGCTGCATCATGTGACATTCCCACTAGCTCTGTGTGAGCACTCCAATTTTCCACTCTGGCCAACATGGCTGCCTGTCATTCTTTGCCATCCTGGTGGGTTTGAGTTGGCGTCTTAGTGTTTTCATCTGTATTTTTCTGATCAGTGATGACACTAAACATCTTCTCATGTGTTTATGGGTTGTTTGTAGATCTTTGGAGGAAGGTCTATTCAAATCCTTTTCTGATTTTTTAATTGGCTGTTGAGTTTTAAGAGTTCTTTATCTGTTCTAGATTCTGGACCTTCATCAGGTCTATGCTTTGCAAATATTTTCTCTGATTCTGTGGCTTGTCCTTTCGTTGTCCTCCAGCTTTGTTGTTTTTCTAGGTGGTTTTGGCTGTTCTGAGTCGTGACATTTCCATTTGATTTTTAAGATTAGCTCATCAGTTTTTGCCTAAAAAATAACAGTACTCAGTCTTCCCCTGCATGAACGTGGGCTTCCTGTTATCTAGGTCTTTAATTTCTGTCGATCACGTTCTGTAGCCCCCCCTTAGATAAACCTTAAGTGTTTTTCTTGGAAGTTTGTGCCTAGGGGTTTTCTTTTTTTTTTTCAGCCTATGACTGTGGAGTTTTTCTCTCACTCTCTTTCTTGGACTGTGGTGTGTGTGCTCCATCATCATTGTTCCCATTACATGGGTGGGAAACTGAGGCTTAGAAAAGTCACAAGGCCCAGGGGCTCAGAGCTGCCGAGAGACAGTGGGCTTGATCCTAGTGTGCCCTGCAGTGGGCTCTGAGCAGTGACGTGTGCTTGGTCACAGGCCTGTGGTGTAGACAGGTCTGCTGGAGTATGAATTCCTGGAGGGGAGTTTTTGATGCTCCATCAATGTCATCTAAAGCAGTGCCCAGCTGGTTGGTCACAGCCTGCCGTGCCGGGGCTGCCCTGGTGTGGCCAGTTCTCTTCTCTGGGCTCAGGCAACTAAGCCACTCTGACGCCATCCTCCTTCCAGGTATCAGCCCCCGAACCTGGCCATCTCCACGCTCTACTGGAAGGCATGGCCCCTGCTGCTGGTTGTGGCTGCATTCAACCCAGAGAATATCGGTGAGCTGTCCTGGCTGTGGGCAGACCTGGCTGAGGGAGGGCAGCTCTTCCTTTGGGGCATCTGTGTTGGGATTTGGGCTAGAGCCCTGTGAGGGACTAGAGGAGGAGCAGAGATGGCCACACCTGTGTCCTTGCCCATAGGCCTGGCTGCCTGGGAGGAGTACCCCACCCTGAAGATGCTCATGGAGATGGTGATGACCAAGTAAGTGGGCTTGTCTTGCTCGGGGGAGGGCCAGCAGAGGAGCAGGGCCTGGACTCCAGAGCTGCACGGCCTTGCCCCAGCTTGCAGCACCCGCTGGTGATTCTCTGAACTCCAAGTCCAAGTCTGTTGCGCGTTAGTCTCTTCCTTACTGGGCGTGGGGAGGGATGGGGTGGCAGTGTGGCTCTGGAGCCAGGCAGCTTCGGGGAAGCCTTCATGGAGGGTGGCAGGGCCCTGCCTGGCACATTCTGGGCAGCATGTGTTCTGCCAGTGGGAGCAGAGAGCGGTCAGACCAGTGGACAGTGACTGGGAGGGACGCAGATTGGAGGCAGGGACTGGGCATACAGGTGGGTTTTGGCAGCTGTAGCGTGGCTGTGCTTGGCGTCAGCACAGGCATCCTCCTCCCTGGACAGTCAACACGGTGTCAGCAGGAGGGGCCGGCCACTGCACGGACTGTAGCTCGGTGTGAGTTGTGCCCTTACAGCCGTGGTGCCCAGACAGGCCAGGGTGAGGTGTTTCTCGTGCCAGGTGTCCAGTGTAGCCGGGTGAGGTGCGTGTTGCAAGGGCAGTTGTCCAGGCTGGGCTGGAGCCTGACACTGTGGCATTGTGGGGACCTGGCGCGCGCGCGCGTGTGTGTGTATCTGTGGCACTGGGGGCACTATGGCGTGTGACTGGTGTTGTGGGAACCAGGCATTGTGGGAGTTAGCTTTGCGTGTCACTGCTGTGTGGAGGTTGGGTGTGTGTGCGCGTGTTGCTGTGGCATGGGCACTGGGTGTGTGGAGCTGTGGCAGCTTGGAGGGGGGACTCAGGTGTACGTGTTTTATATGGTGGGGGCTGGGTGTGCGTGGCTATGATTTTGTAGGGGCTGGTTGTCTGTGGCCTGTAGGGCTAGATTCTGGCTCTAGTGTCATGTGGACTGAATGTTTGTGGCCATGGCCTTGGGCAGCTGGGTGTCTGTGGCCTTGCTGTGGCAGGGGCTGGGGTGTGTGTGTGTGACTGGAGTGGTGGGGACTAGGGGTGTGGTCTTAAGCTGGAAGGCGAGCTTCTCGTCTTCTGCTGAAACTGAGCGGTAGACGGAAGGTGGGGAGTGGTGAGGGGTGGTGAAGTGAGGAGTAGACCGAGCTCAGGAGGAGACACACAGGAAGATGGATTTTGAAACATGAAAGGAGATGAACAGTTAGTGCTTCCCCAAAAGCTGTGCTTGCCTCTGGAAGCAGGAAGTGCTCCCCCAACCTGAGATTCCCAGGGTCTTAGAATACCAGTCTGTTTGGTTCCTGGTATTGAACAAGGATCCTGGCATGGCAGGGCATGGCAGAGTAGGTGTCCTGGAAGAGACCATGGAATTCTGACATGGGCTGGACTTGGAGCTGAGATGGCTCTTGGGCTGCAGTGAAATGGTGGGTGGGCTGCTGGGGCCTGTGGTTTCTCAGGTGCAGGTCTCATGAGGGTCCACCCTGTGTGCACACATGGTCTGGCAGAAGCAAGCCTGGCAGGGCAGGGCAGCGCAGCAAGACCTCTCTTGATCCCCAGTAACTACTCCTATCCGCCGTGCACCCTGACGGATGAGGAAACCCGGACAGAGATGATTAACCGGGAGCTGCAGATCTCCCAGCGGGAGAAACAGGAGATCCTGGCATTTGAGGGGCACCTGGCCGCTGCGTCCACCAAGCAGACCATCACTGAGAGCAGCAGCCTCCTTCTGTCACAGCTCACAAGCCTGGATCCCCAGTATGGCCCGCTCCCCACCCCTGTGTCCCAGGCCTGGTGTGGTCTGTTCTGCTGGGCAGGTGGGCAGCTTGGGTGGGAAGAGGCTGGAGGGCGGGTGGAGCCGATCGCACCACTGAAGTGCCCCCTGCATCCATTCCTACGTCATAGGCTCCAGAGGGAGCCTGACCAGGGAGAGCTGGGTTGAGGTGTCACAGCAGTCCCAGGGTCTCAGCTGCCCCCAGCAGTGGGACTGGGAGGCTGGGTGCTCCTTGTCTTACCTATCAGTGTTGCTGGGGTCACGTTGTACATGTAGCATTCTGATACTCTTGTTCCTGTCACCTTCAGAGGGCCCCCTCGGAGGCCTCCCCCTCACATCCTGGACCAGGTGAAGGGTCTTAACCAGTCCCTGCGCCTCGGGCACCTCCTTTGTCGCAGCCGCAACCCAGACTTCCTCCTCAACATCATCCAGAGGCAGGTGAGTCTTACCCTGAGGAACAGGAGGCCCTGGAGGGAGGAGAGCTGGGGTGGGTTTGGAAGATCGGCCTCAGTGGTACCTGGCAGTGACTGTCATGGCCGGAAGAGGGGAAGCAGGTGCATGTGGGATTCAGAGGCATGTGAATTCCAGGTGAGCAGATGGCACTGATTTCAGGTCGGAGCTGGCTGTGCCTCCTGGCAGGTCTGTCTGTGGCCCCAGGGGGCTGCTCTAGGAATTGGGGTGTTGGTGGGGTAAGTGAGGGGGTCGCCCAAGCTTGGTCACGAAGGCGTTGAGTGGGCTGCTCTTGTCCACCCAGGCCTCCTCGCAGTCCATGCCCTGGCTGGCCGACCTGGTGCAGTCCAGCGAGGGCTCCCTGGACGTGCTGCCCGTGCAGTGCCTGTGTGAGTTCCTGCTGCACGACGCTGCCGACGACCCCGCCTCTGGGGAGGAGGAGGATGAGGGCGAGAGCAGGGAGCAGAAGGCCAAGAAGCGGCAGGTAGGTCCCTATCCACTGTGCCCCACTGCGGCTCTTCAGTCAGCCGGGTCCTCTGAGATGCCCTCTCGTCCCTCAGAGGCAGCAGAAGCAGCGACAGCTGTTGGGCCGCCTACAGGACCTGCTGCTGGGCCCAAAGGCTGATGAGCAGACCACATGTGAGGTGCTGGACTACTTCCTGCGGCGTCTTGGCTCCTCGCAGGTGGCTTCCAGGGTTCTGGCCATGAAGGTGAGAGCCAGGCCAGGGCCTCTGGTCTCTGCACAGGCTCTGTCACTGTCCCACTCTGGTCTTGATTCTCGTTACCCAGCCTTCCTAGACCCTTTCCTGGTTGCATGTAGAAGGGACAGATGTCACCAGCACAGTTTGGAAGAACCAAGAGGCCTCTGTTGCCTTCTGGTGTTCCTTCTCTGGGTGGTGGCATGGAGAACTCAGAGTGACTTAACAAACCACAGCTTCTTGTCTTTAAAAGGTATTGAGCCGGGGCTGGGGCGGAGCTCAGAGGCAGCGTGTGCCTAGCGTGTGCAGGGCCCTGGATTCCGTCCCCAGCATCAGTATTTTTTAAAAGGTATTGAACAAAAATGTTTTGAGCTGGTGCAATGGTGCCCACCTGTAATCCCAGCTACTCAAGATGTTGAAGCAGCAGAATTGCAAGTTCAAGGTCAACATGGATGACTTATTGAGACCCTGTTTTAAAATTTAAAAAAAAAAAGGCTTTGAAGGAACCAGCTGGAGTTATTTTTCTCTCCTTAATCCTGACTGAGCCTGAAGTTCTGTGTTCTCTGCGCGGGGCTCTGAGGGACATGTGTGCTGCCTGAGAGTATCTGGGCCCACCAAGTGCTGGCACATGGTTTGACCCAGCTCTGTGTGTCCACAGGGCCTGTCGCTGGTACTCTCAGAGGGTGGTCTGCGGGACAAGGAGGAGAAGGATCCCCCCATGGAGGAGGACTCAGGGGAGGTGGATGCGCTGCAGGGCTACCAGTGGCTGCTGCGGGACTTGCCCAGGTTGCCCCTGTTTGACAGCGTCAGGACCACCACAGCCCTGGCACTGCAGCAGGTAAGGGCTGTGCCTTGGTTGTGGGTGGGCTGGGTCGGCAGTACTGCCCCAGGAGCTGGCTCACACACCTCCCTCCCCAGGCCATCCACATGGAGACCGACCCCCAAACCATCAGCGCCTACCTGATCTACCTGTCCCAGCACACGCCGGTGGAGGAGCAGGGTCCACATAGCGACCTGGCCCTGGTGAGAGGACGGGGCCAGAGGTGCCAGACTCTGGGTCTGAAGTGTCCACACCTAGCCTGTTCCCCATGGCCTGGTGCCACGTGGAGGCATTGAATGGCCTTTGTGGTTACCACAGCTATCTCTCAGTCCCCTGTAGTCCCTGCTCCCTTCATGGAGCATTTTTTTCCCAGACTGAGCAGGGCCTTGGTTGTGGGGGTGGGGCTGGAGCCAGGAGTTGCCTCCTGCTGTGCCAGGCTCTGGGGGTGGCTTGGTGGTTGGAGGACGACTTCACATACCACCCACTGAGGACCGTCAGAGCCCTTGGTGCCACCTGTGCCCTCCTTAAACCATCACCTCTTCTTGACTTTGCTTGTCCTAGTAAAGCAACCTAAGCACAGGGTCACAGGCCTGAGGCTTGGTGAGATGAGTGAATGAGCAGTGAGTAGGTGGCAGGGTCACTGGGACAGTGGGTCTTCTGCTGCCAGGGTTCTTTGCAGGGGGCTAAAAACCCAGACCTGGCCAGCCCAGTAGCCTCTGAGGCCTTTATCCTCTGAGTCCGGTCCAGTGTCTGGCTGCGTGGCCCACAGCCAGGCTTCTTGGCATTGTTGACAAGTACAAAGAGCGTCTAGACGGGTCGTGACGGCCTTTTCCTTTTGGCCATGGAAAGTACGTGTCTCTGCTTCCATGGGTGGTGTCCTTGACCCATTCCTCCCTGCCCCTTCCTCTCCATGCTGTGGCAGACTGAGGGCCATAATGTCATTTTCAGGGCCAAGGCATCCTCTTTGAGTGCCATGCTCTTGTGGCTCTCCCTCCCCGTTGCTGCGCCCTGTGTGCTGCGTCCCACTGTGGTGGAGTGAGGGCCTGTGGCACTGAGGGCTGCACTTCTTGCCATTGCCAGCTGGTGCATCACTGAAGATGGCTGCAGTGCTCCTGGTGGGGCTCATGATGTGACTAGTGTCACTCAGTGACATGGCCAGTCTATAAAAGCCTGCCCTTCCCCTGGCTGTTGGGTGGTGTGCAGGGAGGAAGGGAAAGGAGGTGGGACCTCTGATGGCTGTTGTCTTGCCAGGATGTGGCCCGGCTTGTTGTGGAGCGCTCCACCATCATGGCGCACCTCTTCTCGAAGCTGTCCTGCAGCGCTGCCTCTGACGCCGTGCTGGGCGCCCTGCTGTCTGTGTTCTCCCGCTACGTGCGGCGCATGCGCAAGAGCAAGGAGGGCGAGGAGGTCTACAGCTGGGTAAGGTGGTGCTCAGCCTTGGTCCCCCCTACCCTCTGAGCCACCAGTCCCCCGCCACCCTCTGAGCCACCAGTCCCCATTCCTTGTCCTTTCCCCACAGTCAGAGTCTCAGGACCAGGTTTTCCTGCGCTGGACCAGCGGGGAGACTGCTACCATGCACATCCTTGTGGTCCATGCCATGGTCATCCTGCTGACGCTGGGCCCGCCCCGAGGTGAGTGAGGCAGCACCGGTCTGTCCAGGCAGCTCACAGCCTTACCCAGTGGCTATTTGTCCAAGGTTTTCTGCTTCTGGTCAGAATTCATGGGGAGTGGGAAGAATTGCTGTGCCACCCGTGACTGTGAGCAAATCCCCTTCACCACTTTGCCACAATATTTTTTGTAAATTGGAGATGTTGCTGCCATTCCCACTTGTGTTAGAGCATGCTATGGAAGCAGGTGGGGTCCTCAGGCAGTACTTGGAAACTCTGAGCCCCTGAGAATGAGTGCCTGTGCTGAGTGTTGTTGTCAGAGTTTCCACTCCCCCACCCTGGACATAGGCCTTGTCCCTAGGGGCTAGGAGGCTGAGCCAGTGAAACCAGGTTTCTCTACATAAAGGTGCAAGCATTAGTCTGTCCAAATGAGCCCGGGTCCTCATGAGCCCATGTTTGTGGCCTGAGGACTTGCTGGCCGTGGGCAGAGCCTGTGACTAGAGCCCATGTCCAACCCCTCTGGCTGGCTGCCGCAACTTCACCATTACATACCTAATGATGCCTGAAGGGCACAGGACCCCCTTGCATGTGTGTAGTGGTGGGCTCTGCCAGAATGGTGACCCACTGGGAGGGGGGCGAGGTAATCACCCTAGGTGTATGGCCACTGTGTCACCTTAGGAAAGGCCAGCCTGTATGGTTCCCATGGGCTCTGTGGAGGCTGAGGTCAGATGGCACTGGCTCAGCCAAGCAGCTTGAGCCCAGAGGGCATGGGTGTGCTGTGAGGACATGGCTGTGGTGGGGCTGTCTCTTGGCTGTTGTCTTGCCAGGATGTGGCCTGTGAGTGGGATAAAGCCAGGATGCTGGCCCTGCAGCAGGCAGGAGGGTTGAGTCAGCTAATTCACACCAGTGTCTGGCACTGTGCTCATCTGCATTGGAGTCTCCTCTGTTCCTCCAAAGCCTCAGTTTCCCCATAAGGAAAACTACCCTGGGTGGTCGGGCGTTCGTCCAGCCTTGGCCTTTGGTCCTTTTTGAGGGCAGGGCTCTTTGATTGAGGAGGCTGCTTACCCGTGTCTTTCCTGAAGCTGGTGATGGCGAATTCTACGAGCTGTTGGACATCTGGTTTCCAGAGAAGAAGCCACTGCCCACTGCCTTCCTGGTGGACACATCAGAGGAGGCACTGCTGCTGCCTGACTGGCTCAAGCTGCGGATGATCCGCTCGGAAGTCCCTCGGCTGGTGGACGCTGGTATGGGCGCAGGCTGGGCTTGGAGAGGGAAGGCCTAGCAAATTAGGGTCCAGCCTTGCACCTGCTGCCTGTGAGCCTGGCATACTCCAGGGGCCTCTCAGACCTCAGAAGGGCTCCCATGAGTCCTTGTGGCCAGCAGGTGCTTACTGAGCTCTGGCGCAGCTCTGGGCTGGCCCTGCCCACAAGGTCAGAAATCAGTCCTGAGAAAGAAATGAAAGCAAGCAGTTGGGGATTGGGAGGGGAGAAGGGAAGGTGGTGCAGGGTTTGTGGGCATCAGGCAAACTGTAGGGGAGAGTGGAGGGCCCCAAGAGGGACTGACGAGGGTCTGACCAACGCAGTCTGTTGACTGGGCCCTGGGCAGGGCAAAGGGACTTTGGTGAATTCGCTCAGGAAGCCCATTGAAAGACACATGCTGAGGAGCCTTGGACTCCTGTCAGCTTGGGGAATATTGGTGACGGCATCACCGTGGCATGAAGATTGAGCCAGTGGCCTGCCTGCAGTTGTGGGGGGCACCCGGCTCTGATGATGCGAGCCTTTCCCGCATCTGCCAGTCACACCTCCAAGCTGCCTTCCAGGGTGGGGGGCCTGGGCTCGGGAGGACTCCACGCTTACAGAGGGGGTGCTGAGTGAGCATCCCACAGCCCTGCAGGACCTGGAGCCCCAACAGCTGCTGCTCTTCGTTCAGTCCTTTGGCATTCCCGTGTCCAGCATGAGCAAACTTCTCCAGTATCTGGACCAGGCAGTGGCCCATGACCCCCAGACCCTGGAGCAGAACATCATGGACAAGAGTAAGCATCAGGATCCTGTTGGTCAGCAGATTCTCATTGAGTTCCCTGGGGCTGAGGGCAACTAAGGGACTGGGGAGCTGCAGGAGGTGGGATGTGGACAGCAGGTGCTAGATCAGGAGCCCAGTGAGGCTGGAGTGGCAGGAGAGCACTGGCCTCGGCACCAGGTACCGCTTGGAAATTGTTCTGAGGCTAGAGAGAGCTGCCGGGGACACTGACTGACCTTTTGGTGGGAAATCTCATAGCTCACTTTTACAGTCCTCAGGCTGCTTGCTGGACCCTGCTGGGCCTTCACATGAGGACTCCAGCCAGAGTCCTGTGGAAAGGGCAGTGTTTGCTCCTGTCCATGCCTGGATTTTAGCTATTTCTGTTCTGCAGATTACATGGCTCACTTGGTGGAAGTGCAGCACGAGAGAGGCGCCTCGGGAGGGCAGACCTTCCATTCCCTGCTCACGGCTTCCCTCCCTCCCAGGCGAGGTACTGGTCCCTCCTGGCCACAGACTCCCAGGCTGCTTCCTTGGTCGGCACTGGCTTCTGGCCAGCATATGGCCCCTGTTTTGGGTCTTTGTGGGGCCTGGATGCCAGCTCTTCTTTCTGGTGATGCCCTCTGTGTGGGACTGGCCTTGGTGTGCAGGGATCCCTGGCTGCAGCTGGTCATAAAGTTTTCAGCTGTGATGTTCCCTTCCCTGTAGACAGCACAGAGACACCAAAGCCAAAGAGCAGCCCCGAGCACCCTCCAGGCCAGGGCTGCACTCGTGCTGGGATGCAGGTCCGGGCACTTGGCCCCGAGGACGACTTGGCTGGCATGTTCCTACAGGTACTGGCCCCACTGTGCGAGGGTCCCTCACCACCTCACTCAGTGATGTGTGTGTGTGCCCACCCAACACGTGCTTCTCACATGCACGTGCCCTCTACTTTCACTCTCAGGTAGATTTCTGGGGCTCAGATGTGCGGGAGGAGAGGGAAGAGGAGCCCTCTTCTCACTCTGCTTCTGCCATCCTTGCAGCTTCCCCCCTGCCTAGCACTCAGGTTTCTCCTTGAAGCCAGGTTTGCAGGACTCACCTGAGGTCTCACTGCTGGTGCTGTGTCCCAGTGTGGTTCCCACCTGTCTCACTCCTCCCTTTTTTGGGGGAGGAAGGTGCTCTGGGGGTGGGACACAGGGGCTTGTGCATGCTAGGCAAGCACTCTGAGCCACACCCCAGCCCTGGAGAGCCTTGGGCACTTGGCAGGCTCTGGATACCATTGTCCTCCAAGGGAAGCTCCTGGGGATGTCGAGTTCCTCTGCACAGGCCTGAAGAGCTTGGGCCCCTCACTGCACACAGTTAGAGCCACACATGAACAGGGATCCAACTAAGGGCATGGCTCTGACACAGGAGCCTGTTGGAGTCCTCAGTCCCACCTGCTCCTCCTCCTGACTCCCACCCCTGCTATTCCAGATCTTCCCGCTGAGCCCAGACCCCCGGTGGCAGAGCTCTAGCCCTCGCCCTCTTGCCCTGGCACTGCAGCAGGCTCTGGGTCAGGAGCTGGCCCGAGTCCGCCAGGGGGACCCTGAGGTGCCGGGTATCACAGTGCGCCTCCTGCAGGCCATGGCTACCTTGCTGGGCTCCCCGCATGGTGGAGCCCTGGCCATGGCCATGCACCGCAGCCACTTCATGTCCTGTCCGCTGATGCGCCAGCTCTACCAGTATCAGGTACCCGGGTGCGGATGCTTCTGGCAATGGAGTGAGGGGAGGGATGACTCAAGTGTCGCAGGACAAACAGGTAGAAGCTCCAGGCCCCACTCAGGTCTGCTAGAGGCCCAATGCCCTCCCAGCACATCTGGAGGCTGCCTGTGTGGGCTTTGTTCCTGGTTCCTGTGTGCACAAAGCAGGCACTCCAAGGCATGAGGCAGAGGCCCCTCTCCTTACTCAAGGTAAGGGAACAGTGATGGCCCCCTGTGCACACTTCCAGCCCCAGTCCCCCCGGGCCCAGTGGTCTCGCTGGCCTGCCTCTGTGCGCACGTTTATGTCTGAATGTTTACTCCCCTTCCTTTCCCCTGAATCCCACGAAAACAAGTTGCCAGCAGAAGTAAGGCCCCACGAGGTCATCCTGGCATGTGACAGGATGCGCTATTCTGAGTGGAAAATGTGTTGATGCTGGGCCAGCTGCAAGGGACCAACTCCTGTGGGCCCCACCCTGGCCCCAGCCTCATGGCCCTTTTTCTGGGCTTTGGGTTCCTTTGGGTTCCTGGCCGTGTGCAGGATCACTGTTGTCCCTGGGCCAGTGTAACCCACAAGTTGCCGGTTGTTCCCCCAGCGCTGTGTGCCCCAGGACACTGGCTTCTCCTCCCTCTTCCTCAAAGTGCTGATGCAGATCCTGCAGTGGCTGGACAGCCCTGCTGTGGAGGAAGGGCCCCTCCAGGCTCAGCTCAAACTGTTTGCCACCCAGTACTCAGCAAGACGCAGGATCAGCGATGGTAAGAGTGGGAGGGAGTGGCAGGCGCCCAGGGTCCCTGGCGGTGGCTTAGCGTGAACACGTGTGGCCAGGCTACTGGGGAGCAATGTGGGTTTCCTGAGGGAAGATGGAGCCTGCACGGCTTGGGGGGCCTCCTGGATGGGATCCTGGGAGGAGCCAGGACAGAAGTCAAACGTCCCCAGTAGTCACATGGGCTCTCCTATAGTGCGAAGCGGGCTCCTGCATCTGGCTGAGGCCCTGAGCTTCCGTCGTGACTTAGAGGTGATCAACTCCACTGTGCGGGCTGTCATTGCCACCCTGAAATCTGGGGAGAAGTGCAGTGTGGAGCCAGAGCTCGTCAGCAAAGGTACATGCTCACCCAAGCCTCCAGCTGCCAGCCACGGGCAGACCTTGTCTGGACGGCTCCCCTTGCTGCAGGTGGAGACCAGTAGTGATCACTCGGTGCCATCCCTGGAAGGTGCCCATAGAAGTCCTCTTCCAGTGCCCAAGTGGAGCTTCTGGAGAATGACAACATGGCATGGTGTCCCCAGGAACCCCTGCCCCCCCAGGCCTGCTTGTGCTTTGCCATGGGCACGTCCTGCATGTGCTCACTCACACCCCACCTGGGCTTGCCACTCAGTGGTCTTCCTGCCAGGGTGAGACAGGACATTGCTGTCCCTCATGCAGTCCTTCAGGGTCTCATCGAGGTAAGATCCCCCTATCTGGAGGAGCTGTTGACAGCACTCTTCTCAGCTACCATGGGTGCCACTGGTCCGAGTCCAGCCTCCAAGGCCATCGTGGTGGTGAGCTCCTTGCTGCAGGAGGAGGAGCCCCTGGTTTCTGGGAAGCAGGACACAGATGACAGGTGAGCCAGGAACCATGGCCAGTGGGTGAGGAAGCCCTGGTGGTCCTTTTCTGAGTCTCTTCCTTCCTGTAGCCTGGAGACTGTGTGCCTGGGACCCTCATCAGGGCTGCTGGTAGACTGGCTGGAGATGCTGGACCCTGAGGTGGTCAGCAGCTGCCCCGACCTACAGCGGAAACTGCTCTTTTCACGGAAGAAGGTGACAGGGCAGTCCAAGGGCAGAGGGTACTCTGGACTCCCTGATTGCATGGGGGAAAGATTCTGGTCTGGAACAGTGAGGTGGCCACCAGCAGCCCCTCCACTCCAAGAACTTGCATCCACTTAGCCCCAGAGGAGGGATGTGGTCAGTCTAGTCCTGACCCTCTAGTCCCACACCAGGTCACGTGTCCCCTCAAGGCCAACACTGGTGACCAGATCTGGTTCCGAGGACAGGTGGGAGGGGCTTGCCAGACTTTGTGGACCAATGGGCCCAGGTCTTTCCAGGGGAGCACAGAAAATCTGTGGTCAGCAGAAGGGGAGCAGCGTGGGACTCCTTGGTGTAACTGGAGCCCAGCACAACCCAGGGAGACCAGGGCCCTCTGTGAGGGGTGACAGGGCCTGAGTGCTCTCCTGTGCAGAGAAATAAGGAAATGGTCCAACTGATCTGTTTGTGGGCAATGACCACTAAAGTCGGCCACCTGAAGTGCTGTGGCCAGTGGTCTTTTTGGCAGGAACAGCCAATGTTGTTGGGTCGCTTGGCCTGTCTCCTTACCAGGCCTGTGCAGTGGACAGAGTCTCACACCTACGGGGTCTGCTGAGCTCCCTGGGCTGGTGCTCAGGGCTGCTTCCTGGGAATGCTTTAGGTCTTATTGGAAATGTCTTTGTGTCTGTTCCTGGGTGGCTTCTTAGGACTTTCTCAGCTGATCTGACCCAACAGCTGGTCTCAGCTCAGTTGGGACCATCTCATTCTTCTTCCCTAGGGCAAGGGTCCTGCAGGTCCCCAGGTGCCGTCCTTCCGCCCCTACCTCCTGGCCCTCTTCACACACCAGTCCAGCTGGTCCACGCTGCACCAGTGCATCCGCGTCCTGTTGGGTAAAAGCCGGGAACAGAGGTGAGGCCCTTCTGCATCTTGGCCTTGTACCCCCTGGGCGGCCCCTTGGCCCTTCCACGGGCACCATGTGATGGCTGTGGGGCTTGTGCTGATGTCCCTGTGCTGAGAGCTGTCAGCTCAGCTACACCAGGTACAGCACTCTGCTGCTGCCTCAGGTGGATCCTCATAACCGGGCTCTGCACTGAGGGCCCCAGGGGTGTCTAGCCATCATCCCACACCCAGTGCTGGAATTCCTGCTCCTTGCCTGGGCAGCACCTCTGTAGTTGCCCTTGCTCCATGGGGCACGAACGTGCTGTCATGGCTACCTTGCCCTCACCAAGGATGCAGACAGGCTAGTCTCCTCAAGTGTTGTCCTTGGGCCATGTTCTTCATCTGTGAAAAATCCAAGTTACTTGTCCAGGCTGGGCTGCCAAAGTGGGGTATGAAAAGTCTGTGAGGTGTAGCACCCCCACAGTGCCAGAGCGCAGCCTGCCTGGTGGTCCCTTGGCAAGGCTATGGGGTGGGCTGGGTGAGCTCACGTTCCCTCTGTGGGATGTGCACTTGGATGCTTGGCTTATGGCTATGGGAGGGAGAGGGTTGGGATGCCATCTCCTCTGACCAACTGGCCCCTGATCAGCAGTCTCTTCAGAAGGGCCATGGGGGCTCTACTTGGAAGCTCTTACCCTATGTTCCCTGGTTGGTTTCAGAATTTTCTCATGCTCAGCTGGATTTCGGTTTCCTCTCAGGTTTGACCCCTGTGCCTCCCTGGATTTCCTCTGGGCCTGCATCCATGTTCCAAGGATCTGGCAGGGAAGGGACCAGCGCACCCCACAGGTAGGCCGTAGGGGGCAGCCAGCCTGTGGAGTAGGGTGGGATGGTGTATCCTGGGGCTGACTGGCTTGCACTTGGTTGTAGAAGCGGCGGGAAGAGCTGGCACTCCGTGTCCAGGCTCCAGAACTCATAAGCCTGGTGGAGCTGATTCTGGCTGAGGCGGAGACCAGAAGCCAGGATGGGGATGCCACTGCCTGGACTCTTATCCAGGCCAGATTGCCCCTGCTGCTCAGCTGCTGCCATGGTGATGACGAAAGCATCAGAAAAGTGACAGAGTACCTAACAAGCTGCATCCAGCAGTGGGGGGACAGGTGCCTGAAGCCCTGTGTGCCCTGGGGGTGTGATGGAGCGAGTCCAGGCCCAGGCCCAGGCTTAGCCCTCACATGCCCTAGCAAACCCTGCCTGATCTCTTCTAGTTTGCTGGGCAAGCGCTGCCAAGACCTGCTCCTGCAGCTCTACCTGCAGCGGCCAGAGCTCCGGGTACCGGTTCCTGAGGTCCTGCTGCAGAGTGAAGGGGCCACTGGCAGCAGCATCTGCAAGGTGAGCTGATGCTTCCTGCTCCCTGCCTTTCTTGAGCAGCCCTGACCAAAAAGGGAGGACAGAGGCTGTCAGTCTAACAGGCTGGCTTTCCCAAGAAGTCTGGTCCCCATGAGAAATTCTGTGACTGACTTTGAAGTCGAATCCCAAGTTAGGGAGTGGTATGTGGTGTGTGGGCACCCTGACCCCACCTTGCTGAGGACAGAGCCCTCCCTGCTGCCTTCCTGGTCTCACCTCTCCTTTGGACAGTGGCATGGGAGAGCCATCTGCCTGACCTTTTCCTGCCTTGCAGAGGTGTGACTGTCAGGAAGTTGCACGTGTGTGTGGCGTGTGATACCTGCAAGGCAAGATTGGGAGCACCCGTCACCCCACAGTGTCCCTGGAGCCCTCCTCCTGCCCTTCCCCACAGTGCCTCTCCGCCCTGGTGGGATACATTAGCTTGCATCTTCCAGAGTGTCCTGTCAGTAGGGTCATAGCGTGTGCTCTTGTTTGGTGTCCTCCAGCATAATTTCAAGGTGGTCTGTGTGGGGTGTGCATAGATAGATAGTCTGTTCCTTGCTGCTGCTGAGTGGTGTCTGCTGTAGATAGACCTGTTATCCATTCTTCTGTTGAGAGCCCTTTGGGATGTTTCCCCTTTGGGCCTGTGGGAGCCATCACGAAGAGTCTGTTAGGCTGTGTTTATACCTCCTGAACCTCAGGCCTCCCTTTCTCACCCCACTTAGCTGGATGGGCTTGTTCACCGCTTCATCACGCTCCTCGCAGATACCAGTGACTCCAGGTCGTCTGAGAGCCGAGTGGCCGATGCCAACATGGCCTGTCGGAAGCTGGCTGTGGCCCACCCCATCCTACTGCTAAGGTATTGCCCAGGCTCTTCACCAACAGCCTGAGAGGAAGGTGCCTGGGGTCTGACTGTGTTCTGGAAGGTACCACAGGGCAGAGCATGGCCCTTTCCTTCCCTACTCCTGAACCAGAGCAGGTCCTTCGGTGGGTGTTACAAACCCTGCCCTCTGAAACCGTGAAGGGTATGCAGCTGGAAGCTGGCACACAACAACCCCTGCCCCCGTCTCAGTGTCTGGCACAAGAACCTCTGGCCTGTGGCTGAGAGTTGGGAGGAGCTGGGTAGACCTCAGACAGATAGTTGAAGTGCTCCTCTCAGACTTTCACTGATCCACCTGGTGCAGCCTGGTGCACTGATCCAAGCCACTGCCTGACAGCATCACCTGGACCTTGTCAGGGCCGCAAATACAGCCACCTTCTGTTCAGTGAGCATGGAGTGTGCCTCGCTGGTGGGCGAGCACTAGGAGAGCCAGAAGCCAGGCTGGTTTGCCATCATTGGTGCAGAGTTGGGTCACAAGGGAGTGTGAAGTTGGGATGTTGGATGTCTGGCTGGGGCTCTTGGAGTGAGAATATCTGGTTCCAGGCAGAGAGACTACAGAGGTCCCTTCTGCCCACACTAGGCACCTGCCCATGATCGCTGCTCTCCTGCATGGCCGGACACACCTCAACTTCCAGGAATTCCGGCAGCAGAACCACCTGACCTTCTTCATGCATGTACTGGGCATCCTGGAGCTGCTGCAGCCACGGGTCTTCCAGAGCGAGCACCAGGGGGCGCTGTGGGACTGCCTGCTCTCCTTCATCCGGCTGCTCCTGGTGGGTCCCAGCTGGAGTCTCCTTTGGATCCCTGGGCTGCACATTCCGTGGGGACCCTTCCCCACCCAGAAGTGCTCAGATTCCCCCATCCCAGTTATCTCCCTTCTGCTTCCAAGCCAGGCCTGGTCTTTCCTAACCAGCAGCTGTGGGAGAGCCCAACCCCTTAGCCTGGCACCAATCCAAGGCCAGGCTACCTGTGCCATAGCTTCTGCCTCCTCTCCTGCCCCAGGAACTAGCTCTTGCCCTGAGAGGCCCCTGCCTTTCCCCAGCTTCTCAAGTCCTGGGAATCCCATGTTCTTCAGAAGCCCAGGTCAAACTTCTCAGACCCTCTGCTGAGCTTGCCATGTGTCATTTATGCTGAGCTCATGAAGAACAAAAGCCAGTCTGCCCACCCCAGACCCTTAACACACCCACATGGCAATAGGGTCAGGGAGGGTGGTTGGGGCCGGGACCAGGACTGCAGAGCCCTGAGTGACTGTACCCATTTTCAGAACTACAGGAAGTCCTCCCGCCACCTGGCCCCCTTCATCAGCAAGTTCGTGCAGTTCATCCACAAGTACATAACCTGCAGCGCCCCGGCTGCGGTGTCCTTTCTTCAGAAGCACGCAGAGCCGCTCCAGTGAGCACCTGCAGGGACCCGGGAGGGCCATACCAGGGCAGTTCTGTGGCTCCAGAGCCAAGGGAGGTGGCGACTGAGAACAGATCCTGTCTGGGTGCCTGGGCCGGCACAAAGGCTGGTTCCGGCCATCACCTCTACTCTATAGGGAGCCTTTGGGTCGGCTCCCTAGCAGTGGGCTTCACTCCATGTGTGTGACAGACTCCTTTTGCCTGCCCCTCCCTAGCATCCTGGCTCCTGTGCCACTCAGGTTCCCACCTTCCCCTCCCGTCAACATGCCTTTTACCTGCCAGGTTTCTGCCAAGGTGAAACCATGTTTTCTTTCTCCAGTGACCTATCCTTTGACAACAGTGATCTGATGATGCTGAAGTCCCTTCTTGCAGGACTCAGCCTTCCCAGCCGGGACGGCAGGACTGACCGGGGCCTGGACGAGGAGGGAGAGGGTGAGTGTGGACAGCTGGGGTCTTGGATGGGCTGCAGGGAGGTCCTGTTGAGGTCCAAGGTGTCCAGTGGGACTTAGTGAGCTGTGGGATCTTGCCTATTTTATACATCTGAAGTGTGGTTAATGCCACAGCTGGTCTGAGCAGCAGCACCCCACTCTTTGGAGAATGTCACCTGGTCTCAGATGTCATTTTCTTGGAAGACTTCCCCAGCCTTGCTGGGCAGGGCTGTCCTCGGTTCTCGCTGTTCTTGTCCCGTCTCTAACTGTGGCTT
The DNA here is from genome assembly GCF_001458135.2 of Marmota marmota marmota. Classification (NCBI taxonomy): domain Eukaryota; kingdom Metazoa; phylum Chordata; class Mammalia; order Rodentia; family Sciuridae; genus Marmota; species Marmota marmota. The sequence continues at coordinate 6,236,891 of NW_026000136.1, forward strand.
TGCTGGCCAATGGTAGTATATACCAGATGGGTGGCAAATGAGAGCCCTTCCAAGGAGCCCCTGAAGCCAGGCTGGCGATGCTGGTAACAGCCACTCTGCAGGCCCTGTTGTGCCAGCTTGTTTTCAGTAGCTCTTAGGCAGTTCTTGGGCACATAAGCACATTGATTGAGCATATGTGGCATGCAGGCCTCAGACCTTGGGCTGCAGAGGGGACAGCTCTGCTCCTGTAGTACCTCCAGGGGAGAGGAGAAAGTGAGCACGCTCTAGTCGGGCTGGGTTATAGGCAGTGTGAAGAAACAGGAAGTCCCACCAGGTGCACCTGTAATCCCAGTGACTCAGGAGGCTGAAGCAGGAGGATCACAAGTTTGAGACTAGTCTTAGCAACTTAGTAAGGCCATAATCAGAAGCTCCCGTGGCACAATCAGTGTGCAGTACTTATATGTAAGGTGATAAGCAACTTAGCGAGACCCTATCTCAAAAAGAAAAAAAAAAAAAAAAAGAAGGGTAGGGGATATAGCTTGATGGTAAAGTGCCTCTGGGCTTGATCTCCAGTACTAAAAAAAAAAAAGAGAGAGAGAAAGAAAATGGATTCTTTTCTCTCTCTCTCTCTCTCTCTCTCTCTCTCTCTCTCTCTCGCATGTGTGCGCGCGTGCGCACTTTGCTCTCTTTCTTCTCTTTTCTTGTTCTCTTTCTCTCTCTTTTTCTCTTCCTTCCCTGTTAATCAGACACTGCTGCAATAAAGATCTCTTGGTTTCTCTGAAAAGAAAAGAAAGAAAATGGAGGGCTGGGGCTCAGTGGTAGAGCGCTCACCTAGCACGTGCGGGGCCCTGGGTTCAATCCTCAGCATCACATTTTTAAAAAAATTAAATAAAGATAATGTGTCCATCTACAACTAAAAAGCAAATATTAAAAAGAAAAGAAAAAAAAGGAAAATGGGGAAAAAAAAAAAAGGAAGTCCTGAATCCCCCAAATCAGCCCCTCAACATCACGGTGCCCCCACACTTATTGAGCACTGCTCAGTGGTCTGGGCAGTGGCTGGAATGCTCTTGGGAAGACACCTCATTTTCACTGCCTCAGTGTCCCCAGCCTGTCCTGATCACTGACTGGGGCCTTTTCCAGATGAGCGCTCGGCTGGCTCCCTGCCTCTGGTCAGTGTCTCCCTCTCCACTCCGCTGACAGCAGCCGAGATGGCCCCACACATGAAGAGGCTTTCCCGGGGCCAGACTGTTGAGGGTGAGTGGGGCTTGCTCCTCCCAAACCAGCTTGGTGTCCTGTGCCCATGAGGGTGCCGCTCTACTCTAGGTTCTGCTGGGGCATGAGTCTCCAGGGAAAGCAGAATGTTGGGGGCTCCTGAGGTGTAGGGGATGTTCCAGGGAGAAAGGCCTGGTGGGTAAGGCTGGCAGGGTGGCTGGAGTCTTAGAAAGGAACCAAGGCTGGGGTAGAAGAGGTTGGTGGTGCTTAGAGCACCCTGGACATAGGTGTTGAGCTGAACTGAGGTCAGTTCCCACCAGCTGAATGAGGCTGAATGTCCACCAGCTTGGGAGATTGTCCCGTGGAGGACAGCTGTGCAACATGGCATGGATGCAGATCCCTGGGCCCCATCAGATTTCAGGGTGTGCACTTGGGGAGCTCGGTTCCCAGGGAACCGAGACGCTTGGGGACTTGTCCCTTCCTGCCTGTGGATTGCTTGAAGGAGTGCTGGAGTGGGGAAGGAGTTCCTCCTGGCCCTCACAGGCTCTTCTGCATGCCTGGCCTGGCCCTCTGTGCCCTCTTAGATCTGCTGGAGGCGCTGAGTGACATAGACGAGATGTCCCGGAGGAGACCTGAGATCCTGGGTTTTTTCTCGGTGAGTAGGGCCAGGAAGAGGGGGAGGGGCCTCTGGAGGAACGCCACCCTGAACTCTGCTGCTTGAGCTCCACAGAGCCCTGTGGTCTCAGGGATGGGTCCCTGTCCTGAGCAATTATAGACAGGTGGCCACAGTGGGCCCACCCTCTGCTCCAGGCTGGACCTGCTGACCATGTGTGCCTCTTGCCATCCAGTGTTGGGAGCCTGGGAAGAAGTCCCTGGCTGCTGTACCACTGTTCCAAGGCTGAGGGCTGAGGGTGGAAGCCCTGGACAAGGGTCTCCCAGGTCATTGTGTCCTTTCCCCACCCTGGACTTTGTACAGACCAATCTGCAGCGACTGATGAGCTCAGCTGAGGAGTCCTGTCGCAGCCTGGCCTTCAGTCTGGCGCTGCGCTCCATCCAGAACAACCCCAGGTGAGCCCAACGGTTTCAGAATTAAGCTGCTGCCAAGGTCAGTTTGGCCCACCTGGTCGTTGGACCAGGCTTTCAGACGGGTCAGTTTGCCCTGTCTAGCCAGGGCCTGCCCACAGAGCTCCAGGCAGAGTCTAGGCTCCTTGGCACAGTGGAGGTGCCCAGCCAAGTGCATCTCTTGCAGCATTGCAGCTGACTTCCTGCCCACCTTTATGTACTGTCTGGGCAGCCGGGACTTTGAGGTAGTACAGACGGCCCTCAGGAACCTGCCAGAGTACACCCTGCTCTGCCAAGGTGAGTGCCCCCGTCCAGATGCTAGGTCCTTGGGCAAGTCCTCACTTTTCCAGAGCTGCCTGACCGTGTCTCTCTTACAGAGCATGCAGCTGTGTTGTTGCACCGGGCCTTTTTGGTGGGCATGTATGGCCAAATGGACACCAGTGCCCAGATCTCCGAGGCCCTGAAGATCTTGCACATGGAGGCTGTGATGTGAACCTGCGGCAGCCTGACCCGTCCATCAGCCTTAGTGCCCTTGGCACCTGGGCTACTGAGGCCAAGCGCAGGAAGCCCACTCCACTGGTGGTCTTATCTGGGAGCTGGCCAAGGCTGGGCAGGGGCTGGAGCAGCACTGTTGGGCTAGCAGCTGACTTTTGGGGACAGTCCGCTGAGGCTACATCATCTCCCAGGTCATAGCTCTGCTGCACAGCCACAGGGGACATGGGCCAGCACAAGGAGAGACTAGTGTCCGGGCGAGGCACTCCAAGGGCTGGTTGTAAATGAAGCTTTCTGAATTTGTGTGCTGACTGGTGTCCTGTGTTGCCCCTGGCCAGTGTGGGCCTGTGCCCTGCCCTTGTTTCTCCACCACTGAGGTGTCAGGCAGTTGAGCAGGGTCCTGGGAGGTGAAGAGCAAGGTTGGGCCCCAGAGCTCTCCCCATGGTCCAGCCTGTTCCGCGGGGATATGTCCACACCAGTCACTGCCTTTGGCCTCCTGTGGTGTGACTGCTGGAGTTTTGTGCTCAAGATCAGCCTTTTCAGGTCACAGGGCTGCATAAGGTCTAGGGAGCCGAGCAGTCTCCCCTCTTGCCCCAGAGGGGTGCCCTGAGAGCCTCGTCTGTGGGTGTGTCTCCAGAAGCTGAGGGCAAGGAGCTGGTGCCAGAGCAGCCACATAGCCAGTGGCCCTGGCCCTGTCCTGTGCTCATCAGTGAGCATGAGGAGCTGGGGTTCAGCAAGTGTCCACAGGGGGAGGCTGTGGGCTGGTATGGGGACATGACAGAGTTGTGTTTCAGAGCTGTACCCCTGGCATTTCTCCCACGTGGTTTCCTTGCCTTCGGGGTTAGGATTGAAGCCATCGGCCCTCCACCCTTCAGCAGCCAGAAGCTCACCAGTGCCAGAGGGGTGTGCCCAGTCCAAGGCTCCCCTTGGCACCAGCACCTGCAGGGCAGGCGGCACTCAGGCAGATCCAACCTGGCTGTGTGGTTCCCACTTAGGTTTACTGTCTAAGGCCACCAGGGGCGCTATGCTAGAATGCAGCTCAGGCCCTCTCCAAAGCCAGAGGCCAGAGGTTCTTGAGGTGCCCTGTCTGGAGACCTTCCCAACCCAGGTGCACAGAGATGTCCCAAGACAGTCACATGGGCTTAGGATCACAGCCCATCCTGTCTTGGCCATCAGGCCTAGCCTTCCCTCCCATGTCCACTTCCTGAGGGTCTCTAGCCTGCCTCCATTGCACCTGCCTGCCCATCCCTCCTCTGGAGTCTCCTAAGGCAATGTCTGAGGTCTGGGGTGCCCAAACATGCTCACCTGAGGTGGGCTGGGACGCTGGAGGAGGGAGGTTGCTCTGGGAAACCCAGGTTGGCCAGGAAGTGAGGATAAGAACTACCAAGTGGCCAGAGGCTGAGTGGTCCCCACTGCCAGCCTCACGGCTTCCCTCCTCCCAGCCTTGCCCTCTGTGCTGCAGGGTCCCCTACACAGCCCAGTGTGGGAGCACCACAGTTGGGGGTGATGGTGACGCCCCTCCCACAAGATGGGGGCTCACTTGGCATGGGCTGGTGCAGGGAGGTCACTTCCTGCTCCAAACTACTTAGTCTTCGCCTCGTTCAGAGTCTGCCCAGGTGACACTTGGGGGCCAGGCTGCCCCTGGTGCTGCTGGTGTCCACCCTCCAAGCCCTGCCAGTCCTGCATGCTGCCCTTGGAAGTCTGGGCGTGCTAGGGGGAAGCAGGCTCTTCTGGTGTGTGCTTGTTCTTGGTTTTCCTGCCTGGTACCTCTGTTCTTGTGAGGCTCTGGCCAGGGTGCCTGGGCCTGGCACGGCTGCCCAGGATTGGAGTGCCAGCCCCACCCTCACTGTACAGAGGAGACCAGAGAAGGGCGGGGTTTCCTGTGCTGCATGGCAGGGAGGCCACCCGTTCCCCTCCCCGGACCACCCATGTCCTGTGCCCTCCTGCCCTGCCAAGGAGGGCCCGAGCCTGGTGGCTGGGCATTGCCTTTGCATCACGTCATTTTGCCCTGGACTTGGATAATGGCCGTGTCCTCTTACCCCCAGGACCAAGCCACCTGGCAGGGTGGGTGGCATGTTTTCATCTCATGGCTGAGAAGAGGTCCCCAGAAGCTTGAGAAGGCAGCAAGGACATGGTGGTGGGGAAGTTGAGGCTGGAGCCCACGTCTATGTCCCTGTCACTGTGTCTTTGGCATTTACCCCTCCTGATGCCATGGGCATGCAGGGGGGAAAGAGGCTGTAGTGGCAGCAGCGGAAAGAGGAAGCTGGGGCCTCCCGCTGGGCAGGCCAGCATCCCACCTAGGCCTGAAGACATCCCAAGGCTGGAGCAGCCCGGCCTCATCCTGGTCCACCTTGGACCTGGCCCCTGGCTTATTGCACGTGTCCCGTGCGTGACAGAAGGGAAGGGCCGGGGGCCGTGGACGCAGGCATTGTGCAGGCCTGACACGAACGTGAAGCACTCGCTGCTGCTTCAGCCCTGGCCAGGCCATGCTGGTGTCTGTCGCACAGGGAGGCGGGCTCCAGGAGTTGGGGATGTGGGGGGTGGGGCCAGGTCACCAACTGATGAAGGGCAGGGCTGCCTCTGGCATTGGGAGAAAGAGCCCAGAGGCCCCAGGACTGGTCCGCTGGGCTCAGGGCCTGGTGGCTTGTGCTGAGGGGAGGGGCCATCTGTGCCTCATGCTGGGCAGTGATGCGGACACCTCCCAGTCCTAGGGTGTGTGCAGTGTCACACACAAGCAGTGGGCAGCATGTTAAGTGAGTGCCCCTCAGTGTCCCTGTACTTACCCAATCTCAGGACAGAAGTATCCAGTCCTGGCTGGGGGTGTGTGGTCCACTCCCATCTGATGGTGTGAACTTGGAGCCCACTGTGTCCCCTGTGCCCAGATTCTAGTCCTGGTGGCCAGGCTGTGTCCCCCAGACCTAAGCTTGGGGCCTTTGCCCCACAGGCCAGAACATGACTCTGGGAAGGTCAGTGTGTACCAAGAGTGCCACCAGCAGAGCCTTCTCTCCCTGTTTAGCACCCCAGTCCTGTTGCCGCTGAAACCCAAACTCGACCTTCCCTCCCTCGGGGGGGTCCTTCAGAGCCTGGTCCCCTGCTGGCATAGCTTGTGTGCTGCCTTAGGAGGTGGGGCAAGGCCGGCTCCAGGGCCGCCTGGGGCTGGTGGGTGAAGGGGCAGCCTTGGCAAGCCACGGGCCACTGCTGAGCCTGGCTCAGAGCAGCTCGTGGCACCCAAGCACCAGGAGGAGCAGGGGCTGGAGGCTCAGGACCCAGGGCTTGTCTCAGTTCCCTTTCTGGAGTCCATTTCCTGCTCACGAATGAGCTGCCTGCGCACCAGCCTGACAAGGCAGAGGGGGCAGCTAAGCCAAGACATCCCTGTGAAAGGCCAGGTGCAGGGTGGCAGGCCATGGGCACTCAGGTGAGGAGCACATGTGCTGAGCAAGGACACAGTGTGCCTGCCAGAGGTGCCCCCCCACCCAGGGTGCTGATGCTCCCATTTATGGTACCCAGGGGCAGACAGGGCACCTGGCACTCACACCAGGTGGACAGCTTTGATAGCCCCTGGAGGATGGCCCAGCATGGCCACAGCATAGAGGAGGCCTCTTCAGGGTCTGTTTCAGGTGGGGAGGGCTCTGCAGGGCTGGGCAGGACTGGAAGGGAGCTCTGAGCCTGTGTGGGCAAATCCATGGTGGATTCAAACCTGTGAGCAGAAGATCTGGTTGGGGTTGGGGTGGTGGGGGCTCCAAGGGCAAGGTGTGGAGGTGGTAAGAGGGCGCCAGCCCTGGATGGTCATGCAGAATGTGGGAAGGCCCAGGGCCGCCAAGGCTGGTGCAGTCCATACCCTTTGCCTGTCCAACTCCTCCCCATGCCACCCTCACAGAACCCCCAGCACAAGCCATGGGGGCCCCCGACAGGACCCCGGTGCATTAGGTGGCCATCTCTTCCAGGATGGCATATTCCAGTGGTGCTGCTGTGGTGAGGTCCCCCTCACATGGGTCAGCAGAGCCCAGGGTCCCCTGCGTTCTGAGGAGGCCAGTGGGTGCTGAACTGCGCACAGGCAGGGCCCAAGGGCAGCACTGCAGCCTGCCCCTCCCTGTGGCCTGGCCAGCTCTGGGCTTCCTCCTCAGGTGGGGTGGGGGGGACAGGTGAGGTGTTGCCACCTGACAGCTCACGTGGCTCCCTCACAGCCTCAGAATAGGCCTTTGGCTTTCATTTTCAGTCCTGGGTGGACTTCAGGCAGATGGCCCTGAGCTTCACCCATGAGATTTCCCTGGCACGTGCCCTGGGAGGCTGGCGTTGGTCCCACATTACAGATGAGGGCAGGGAGGCCCCCACTTTGGTCCAGGGTCACAGGAGGGGTGGGGAGCAGGTGGGAGGCTGCGGGTCCCAGGTCCCATGCTGCCCCTCCCCTTTCTTCCTATAAGCAGCTCAAAAATTCTGACCCTAGCAGGAGCTGGCTGGGGGCATGGGGTCTGGGGTGAGGGTGTGCTGGAGGCCACCAGGGACCTCGGCCCTGCCCCCCTGGGAGGTGATCTGTGAGGAAGCTCTGGGGAGGACGGGCAGGGCAGCCAGAAGCCCTGGTTTTCTTCCCAAGCCCCTCAAGGGTCCAAACCCAAAAGGGCGCCTTCCCAGTGCCAGGGCCAGCTGGGACCACGGAGAGAGGTTGGATGCCACAGGCCTCTGGGCACTGGAAGTGCCAGCGCTGCCTGGGCAGTCAGGAAAGGCTGTTCAAGGAAGTGGCATGGACCTTGTGGGGTGAGTAGGGAGCGGATGGTCGGGCTCCAGCTGCTCCAGGTGGGGAGACCAGGGCCCAGAGGGGCAGGAGTCGGGGAGGAGCCACGCACTCCTAAAATGGGCGAGGTTGAGGCCACAAACAGGGCAGTCAGGGCAGAACTTCTGGTTGCAGGGCCCAGGCCAGCTGACCAACAGCAGCTCTTAGCCCTGGGCTCCTACTGATGCCACGAATCCTGAGGACACAGGTCCTAGGAGGCTGAGCTGGAGTGGAGGTGCTATGGAGGGGGTGCTAGGTCCCTGGTTGACTTACCATAGGTGCCCCCGGGGCTCACAGTCCACAGAGTCCAGCCAAAGCCTATGGCTACAGGAGCTGAGGGGCAGCCAGGCTGAAGTCAGAGTGGTGTGGGCAACCCCGAGACAGTCCAGGCCACCAGGGTGCTTGCCAGTTCACCTATGCAGCTGTAAAATACCTGAGCCTCAGCATAGTGGCTGTGAGGACTGCTCAGCCCTGGCCTCCATCATTACATGAACAGAGAGACGCTGTGATCTGGCCAAGGACACACAGCAATCAGAGCAGGCTGAGCTTCTTCCATCTGCTGGGTCCTGTTGCCTGGTGACCCCTTCATCAGCCCTGTGCGCTCTGTTTACTGGGAATGTGGCAGGCCAGGCCCCATTACAAGGGGTTCCTATAAATGGCGTGAGGAGGATTAATAATGTATTTATAACACATCGTCGTGGTAGCCGAAAATGATCTATAAATGTGCGGTAAATGTTTTATAATGTTTTTGTAACCCGTTATAAATGATAAATGGCAGACTATAGATGCCGGATCAAATATTTATAACGCATTGTGCGCGATGCTGGGCTGCTACAGTTCAGGAAAGCCATTAATAATAAAGTGGATGGAAATGTAAAAGTTGCCGACAGGCCCAGCAAAACCATTTATAATGAAATGTAAAATTTGGCTGTTGGAAGCAACCCGCGGCCCCAGCCCGAGCACTGGCCAGCTTCTCCTGGCGGCCGGGAGGAGCAGGGTCATGAATTATTTGTGAGGCATCGGACAAGAAAGTATACTACCCTCAGCACGCCACCGAAATATGCTATTAATATACCCAGGGTGGCCTGCATTATGCATCGGGCCTAATTAATTAATGGGGGGCCCTTTAACATGAGTGTCATGGCTTCCACGCTCTCTCCTGTCCGGGGCCAGAGCCAGCTTTGCTGTCCAGGATGCCTGAGTGGCCTTGGAGATGGGGAAGCCTCCTGTAGGCGCTCCAGGGTGAACTTGGTGGGACCCCCAGCCATCCACAGGGAGCTGTGGGCCAGGCAGTTGGGGAACCACTGTGCAGCAGAGCTGCCTCCTGGGGCTCATTGGGAAATGGGGGCTCTGAGAGGTCCCACAGAAAGTGCTGCCCACGGGGGACTTCCTCTCACACCCCTCTGTCCGCCCTCTTCCGTGGACCCAGGTGCTGCCAGGCCCACTGCACTTGCACGTGTGTGGTCACCGCCCCACTGGGCTCGTTGGGGTCACTCTGCAGGCCCTGCCCCACCGCGCCCCACCCCACTGGAGCCCCCTCCCCCTCCGGGAGCAGAGCGGTGGGTGGGTGGGCCAGGGCTGCTGCGGAGATGAGCGATGCTTCTAGCCCTGTCCTGCCAGTGACGAGTTGCGATTCCCTCCTTCCCGGGAGGCCCCTGCATCACCTCTGAGAGGGGCATGTGGAGGCCGAAGCTGTCTGGCCTGGAAGTCCTGCCCACAGTAGGGCTCCCCAGCCCTCCTCCACGCTGACCAGGGCTCCTGCCTGGCTGGACAGGAGGCCTCTGCCCCTCCAGGAACCTCTGTCTCGCCAGCCACAATGAGGAAGGTGAAGAGGGTAGAGGCTGGGGTACTGTCCTGTCCCTCCCCTGTTTATCTTCTGGGTCTCAGTCCTCATGTCTCCCGCCCTGGAAAGACATCCCAAGCCCTCTGGCCTGCACAAGGTCCACCACCTAGGTGCCACACATCTAGGTGCTTCACATCGGCTAGGAGGTGGGGCTTTCCCCGCCTACAGGGTTGCCTGGAGAAGGAGAAAACCCCAAATCAGGTCATTCGCTCCCATCTCCCCTACCAGACTGTGAGCTCTGCGTGGGGGCTTGGCTGTCCACGCTTTCGCTGATCACCTGCTCTGTGCATGGTGCTTTGCTGGCTGTTGGGGACACAGCAGGGATCGGCTGACAGTCCTGACCTCACAGGGCTTTCCTGAGTGTCAGATGATGCAGAGCAGGAGGGGTCGTGAGGACCAGGGGCTGGGGAAAGGCCTCAGGAGGGGTACTTGAGTGGAAGCTGAAGGGGGTGGGGCGAGCAGGCAGGTACTGGGGACAAGGGGCCTCCTGGGCAGTGGCCAGGAGGAAGGCTCAAGGTGGGAGCGCAGAAGGAGGTGCCAGGGAGCCCAGGACTAGTGGCAGTGCCAGGACTGTGCTCTTGCAATCTGAGCAAGGGACCCGGCCTCACTGCCTGGTTGAGTTGTGTTGAGGCTGGACGGTGGGCCAGGCAGAAGCTAGGCCATTTGAGAAGCTTCCTGGAGAGATCCAGGCAGAGAACATGGGGTAGGGACAAGGCTGGCAAGGAGGTGGCGTGCGGTGTGCAGGCCCAGGAGGTGTCCTGAAGGTCGAGTTCCCGACCTCCCTGGATTGGACATAGGCAGGACAGGGCCAGGAGGTGAGCGGCCAGTGGGCAGTGCGTGGGGCAGTGCGTGGGGCTGTGCGTGGGGCTGTGGTGGGCAGTTTGGGGCCCAGAGTTAAAAGTTCAGTTTGGGAGAAGTTGAGCTGGAGGCACACAGGAGCCGTGAGGGAGGTGCTGGGCACAAGAGCCACTCGGAAAGGCCAGGAGTGGACACTTGGGATCTGTCACAAGGGTGTGAATTTAGTGCCATGTGGTTGCCCAGGGAGGGAGAGTAACAGAGGGTGGAAGTCCAGGATGCAGAGGGGACCCGGGGTGGGGTCCCACAGGAGGAGACACTGTTCAGATCTGGCCCAGAACCACAGGTTGATGGCAGCATGAAGCAGGGCACCCTTGGCCAGAGTGGGTTGGTGGACGTGGTGGGGGCGGGGACCTGTCTGGAACAAGATCCAGGACATGGGGAGGAGGAATGCGACAGTGAGTGTGGAGGGGGAGCAGGTCTGGGAGGTGACAAGTTTTCTGCTTTGGTCAGATGGGAGGCTGGTGGGAGTGGTCTGTGTGGGGGTCCAGGCTGAGTGACAGGAGGGCCTGGCACCCGTGTTCAGGAGTTCAGGAGTGCTGCAGGGGGGAGGGGAGGCAGAGCCACAAGCCCATGCAAGGACAAGGGGTGTGTGTGGACATCTCTGGGGTCCCCAAGGAGGCTGCTGATTTGAGTGGGATGAATGGAGGGTGGCAACAGCCAGGGAGGAAGAGAGGGTGGCCTGGTGGGCACATGGCACCCCCTGGGGTCCTGGCTCTGGACTGAGTGAGGCGGGTGGCTGACAGGGCACTTTCATGTGCTGGAATGAGCCTGGGAAAGGGTGGGGTCTGCAGAGCACTGAGACCCGGCCAAAGGAGTGGTGGGGCCAGGGAGGACCGAGCTGGGAGAGGACACCTGAGGAGGCACCTCCAATGAGGCTGGGTGAGAGGCGAGGCTCAGCCTCCCCCAGTGTATTCTTTTTCAGGTGGCCAGGGATGAGCGGACGGTGGTGCCTGTTGTGCACTGCACAGCTCCAGGGGCAGCAGAACGAGGCCTCCAGAGTGCTCAGGGCGTGAATGGCCTCTGTGCTCCTCCCTCCCACGCCTGCAGTCCTCCAACTGCTTCCCCTGCCTGGCCACAGAGACCTGCCACTGCATCACGCGCCTGCCTGCTCCTTCTCCAGCCTTTAAGTCACAGGCTGGAGAAAGAGCAGGTCACCCAGCCTGGTGGCCACATTTTGCAAAAACTGCCACGTGCAGGTGCTGGAAAGCCTGCGGGGTACGTGACACTCAACAGAGGACTTTGGACTTGCTGCCACAGGCCATGGGCGGGTGACCTTATTTCATCTTTATGTCAAACACTTCAGTGAGTGTCACAAGCACACCAACTGGACTTGTCCTCCTCCTCTTAGCTTGGCGTGTTTTCTGAATCTTCTACAACAGATAAGGATTGCTTTGCTCAGGAGACAATTCTTATAACTTCTCTCAGCGCTGCCCCTGTCTCTTGCTCGCTCTGTCTATGTCGCCTTGTTCTCTCTGGCGTGGGGTCTGTGTATCTATCTATCCCCTAGCCCCGGCTGCAGGCTGGAAGCAGCAACTTTCTTGAGACTTTGGTGTCTGGAGCCCACACCCCAGCGCCTGTCTTGCTCACATAGCTGATACCTGTTTCTCATCCCCAGGCTCAAGTGTGAGCACATGATCTGCATTCATTGAGTGCCTACTGTATGCCTGGTTCTGGGATCCCTTGGGAGGAGGGCCTTTGATCTTTGCAGACAGACAAGGAGACCCAGCAGGGAGGTGGCACAGAGCATAGGACACAGTGGGAATGCAGAACTCAGATCAGCCTTGGGGGTGCACAAGGCCAGATGAGGACCTGGGACCAAGGAGGAGCACAGTGGTACCTGAAAGCCTTCAGGGGCTGGGGTCTTGGAGGAGTGCGGAGCCCAGCACAGTAATGGCAGAGGCTCAGAGTCAGAGTGGAGCACCCAAGGTGTGGCCAGGGTGGGGCCCTGATAAGCAGGGCCTGGCAGGACCAAGTGAGGCCTGATAAAGTATGGACTTTATTCAGAGGGCCACCAGGTAGGAAAGAAGCTGCTAGAAAGAGTGCTTGGGCTGCTGGGCCCCAGGGAGCTGGCCCAGTCGAGGGGCAGGATGTGGTGGTCTTCACTGTAGGGGTGGCAGTGCTGGGCAAGGGCCAGGGGGACCAGATTGGGAGTGTCCTGGCTCCTGGCTTGGGGACCGTGGAAAGATATGCTGTGTGAGGTGCTGGTAGGGACATCTTTGGTGGCCCCAGGGAACTGCCACTAATGCTGCCTCCCAACTCAGTCATCAGAGGAAGCTCTGGAGGCTGAGTATCGAGTATCGTGGGGACCTGTGAGACAGTTTTCCAGAGAGCGCTGGCCACCACCTTCTCGGCCCTTCACCCAGCCCACGCCTTATCTGCACACACTTCGTGGTTGCTCCTTCCTTACCAGCTTTTCAGGTTCTCCTGACCGCTGCCCTCAGGGTCGAGAAAACCCAGTTCCAGGAACAGCCCTGGGTGGCACAGTGTTGCCCTTGTCTCCTCCTGGGAAATCCCTGGTGGGTCAGCAACTTTGGAGGGCAAGGGTCAGGATGACTATCTGGGGTGACAGTGGGGGACCCCTGTTCTGCACCTGCTTGCATGCCCCTGGGACGGGGAACTCACCATCCACATGGGCTTCACACAGCTGGGCAGGAGGCGGTCCCCACCTAGGTGCCTGCTCAGAGCCCTTGTGTGGCTTGGGGTTGGAAGACCTGTTTCTGCTCCTTCCAGTGGACCCAGAGAAGCTGCCCTGGCTCCCTGCCAGGGGTCAGTTTCGGGAAAACACCTTCCTGCCTCAGGCTTGAACAAGCCCTGGGGCAGCCAAGCGAGTGGGTCATCTCGCATTTCTTGGGTTAGTCCGGTTCACAGGGTCTGAAGAACGTGGAGAGCAGCAGGTGGGGTAAGCCCTAAGCCCAAGAGGCACTTTCCTTAATTACTGGTGTCAAAGAGGCTCAAAATGGGAAACGGGCATCTCTAGCCCTAGAAACAGGAAAGGTGGGCCCTGGGGATGTTCCCACCCCGCCAGCCTGTCTTCTGACCCCTCGCCTGGCATCTCGGCGGGCATGCACGGGGAGTGGAGAAACCAGGCGGGAAGTACTTCGAACACCCTGGAACAAGGCGTCTCCTGCTCCCCAGGAAGCTGGGTCGGCTCCAGCCTCAGTTTCTCCATTGGCCCACTGTCCTTCCTTCTGGAGAGTGGCAGAAGGACGGTGGGAAGTGGGGCCTTGAAAGGAAAACCCGAAGCCTCTGTAGGCAGCCGCCGCGGGATCCTAAACCTGGAGCTGCCCCTCCCCTCCCCCCACCTCCGGCGTCCAGGGTTAGGGCCGGCGGGGCGGGGCCTCAGTGGGCGTGGTCTGCCTAGGGGCGGAGCGGGAGGCCCGGCCGGAGCCAGTACGGGAGTGGGGGTTGACCAAAGGTGTGGCTTGCCGGGACGGGACCGACAGGAGGCGTGGCCTGCCGGGGGCGAGGCCTATCGGGGCGGGCCCTCGGGGTACTTGGCCCTTGGGGGCGGGGCCTCCGGGGGCGGAACAGGCGGCGGCACGCGGGCTCAGGGTCCGGCAGCGGCGGCGGTGGTGGCCACGGCTCCTTATCCCTGCGGCTGCTTGCGTGCGGGCCAGCCGGTCCGCGCGTCCCTTCGGTGTGTTTCCGCCGGCGGGCCGAGCGGGCCAAGCCCGCGTGGGGAGCACCCGCCGACCGCATGGCCGCCATCAAAGCGCTGCAGCAGTGGTGCCGGCAGCAGTGCGAGGGGTACCGCGACGTGAACATCACCAACATGACCACGTCGTTCCGCGACGGCCTGGCCTTCTGCGCCATCCTGCACCGCCACAGACCTGACCTCATGTGAGTGAGGCTTGCCCTGGGCTGGGGCAAGGCGGGGGGAGTCAGAACTCAAGGGCATGCCCCGGAGATGGGCCACCTGGGACTGGGAAGGGCAGGCATCCACAGCACAGCCCACCCCCGCCGAGGCTGCACCCAGCGGCCTCAGTGCGCCGTCCATCAAGGGCAGCTGGGCCACGGCCAGAACAGCCGCCGGCTTAGTCAGTGGTGACTCAGGGCAGTGTCCTGGGCCCCATTCGCCACCCCCCTCCCTGGGAAAGACCCAGCAGAGCTACCCCTTTGGGCCCTCTGGGACTGGATACTCCCCTGGGGTCTGCAACAAGTCCCTGGCCCTTCCAGGCATCTAGTGCAGGTGCTGCCCCTGTCCCCAGCCTGCTCAGGCTCTTGGGAATACAGTCCAGCATCACTACCCAGAGGGGCAATCAGAGCAGAAAGCCCTGAGACCCCACATCCTGTTGGCAGGCCTCTGCATCCTGGGGTGATGGGGACATGAGGAGACTGGGTCCCTGTTCCTGGGAACTACAGGAGGTGGGCAGGCCCTCTCTCCCAGGAGGGTCTTGGCATGGGTGGCTGGGAGTCTGGCCCTGCCTTGCTGTTGGATCTTGGCCCTCGCTGAATCTGTTCCATCAGTTATTCACTCAGCAAATGCTCTTTGGCTGAATGGCCGGACCAGGGCTGGGGTGTGGGTGTGTTTGCCAGGGAGGTCTTGGGGGCTGGCTGAGGCCAGAGGCAGCACCTTCTGGACCCGGCCTCAGGCTCCCTGCTGTGCACACAGGGAAACTGAGGCGGAGGGAGGTGGGCCCTTGCCAGGTCACACAGCACACAGGCTGAGCCAGGGCTGGCACCCTGCTCTTCCCCTGTATCAAGCTTTGCTTTCCCCAGGAAGCTGGGAGTCTTGAGCAAGAGGCTGTGGCTCCTGCCCAAGGTTGTGATGTACTTTTGTGGAGCTGCCCAGGGGATCTCTGTGGGGCACGTTGCAGCCTCTGCTCCCTGCCCAGGCATGAGCCTCATTGCCCTTGGAGGTGGAGATGTTTCCACGGTGTGGAGAGCCTGAGGCTGAGCTTTGATGGCCAGTGGGCCACGGGCATGGTGGCTGGGAGAGGGACCTGGAGTGGGGAGGCTGCAGGCTGAGCCCCACTGGGGGTCCAGGGTAAAGCTGGCTGGAGACTCACCCAGGCAGCCCAGATGGGCTAGGGGGCAAGTCCTGAAGCCTTCAAGTGGAGGGAAGATGGGCTACCGTTTGCTGGCCCTGCAGCCTTGGATGGGTGTCACTGGGTATCTGGGGCTTTTCTGACCCTGGAGAGCTTCTGCTCCCAGCTCTCTGGGGTCAGAGGCTCGATGTGCTTGTGCCCCTGGCCCAGCACACAGTGCCCACATGGAACAGAGGTGTGCACGTGATTATGTACACGCATGTGCACAAGCAGACACCACATACCTATTCATTTAACTGATGGCTGCTGAGCACCTGTGGTGTACCCAGCATTGTGTAAAGTCCCCAAATACAGTGAGCCCCGCCGTCCTAGTCCCAGAGTCGAGCAGTGAGCAGGCCAATGACTCAAGGCTTAAAGTGACTTCAGAGAGTGGAGGCCACCACAGGCAGAGGAGGCTGGGTGCAGCGACTTGTGCACTGCTGGCTTGCTTGCTGTCTGTCCCCACTGGTCTGTCACTTGCAGCGGTGGGGGTATTCTTATTCACTGCGGTAGCCCCTATGCTTGGTGCCCTGTGAGGTGGATGTTGGCCATAGCTGGAGCCTCACGGGCAAGAGCGCACACCCGGGGTGCTGTGGATGTAGTGGGGGCCCAGCAGCTGCCTGTGGGCAGGAGCAGGAGCTGGAGGAGAGGAAGAGCCGAAGAGACAGATAAGGCGTGGTGGGGCTACGAGCCCAGGGGTGCTGGAGCCAGCAGGCCTGGCCTGGCCTTGAGGTTGGGCTTCTAGCCCCCTGGACTGAGGAAGTGCGCTCCTCAGTTTGTGGCTCTTTGTTACACAGACGTGGGTTACAACAGGGTTGGTGGCTATTGGCTAATGGGACACCAGAGGGGGGAGCACATGCCTGTCCCTGTCTCCTGCCTTGCCTGGCCATGCCTCTGGGCCAGAGATGCCTGGGGCGAAGCACAGTGAAACCCTAAGCTGATCTTTCTGTCCCCAGTAGCTACCAGGAAAGGAGGCAACTTGTGAAGGACAGGTTCTTGGGGGAGCCCTGAAGTCAGAGTTCGGGTGAGACCTTGGTCTGGTGGGACCCAGCCCCCAGTACTCCTGTCTTCTTCTCCTTACATGAAGACCCTCTGGTAGCAGGAAGGTGGACATCCTGTCTTCATATCCCTAGCTTTGCCACCAGGAAGGTCTTCCTTTTGTCTGACCTCAGTCCTTCCTGCTGCATGCTGAGCATGTTTCCTTTGGCCCTCAGGGGAGAACAGCTGTGAGGGAGCAAGTATAGGGCACTGAGCCAGCCCAGGTGGGGCACCCGGCTCCTGGTTATGCCCGGCAGGTTGGGGGAGTTCACCTGAACTGTATCCCTGCTCCTCCCACCGGAAGGTGTGTGTGAATCTCCACTTGCGGATCCGGAAACAGGCAAGTGGGGCGGCTCCCTGTCCAGTCAGCTGCCCCGAGTGCCCCAGAGCTATAGAGTCTCTGCAGGCAGCTCTCTAGGGTGCGTGCAGACAGGGTCTGTTTCTACCATGAGCCACAGCTGCCAGCTGCCAGGTGACTCCAGAGCCACCCAGAGCAAACAGCCCCACCCTCCCCAAGCCTGAGAAGTGAACCTGTCAGGGCTGGCAGTGCTGCAGGGTGACCCCGGACCCCTTCCCCTTCTGGGCCTGACCAGGAACCACCCTTGGGCTCTCTGAGGCAGGCGGGAGCTGGGTGGAGGGAGTGGGCAGCCACCCCGCACCTGCCCAGGGGCCCTTCCGGTGGTCAGGAAACCCTACAGCCCTCCTCTGGGGATCAAGGATGCAGGGTCCATTTTCAGAACTTGGGGGGCCCTGGGGTTGTGCAGATACCCCCTCCCCAGCCTCAGTCATGTGGCGGGGTGGCCTGAACATTCTCCAAGCCTCTCCAGCTCTGGAGGCCGGTGGCTGAGGCCAGAAGCAGCGGGTGACTGACCAAACCTTGCAGAGCCCTTGGGTGGTGGCACCCTGTCTGGCGGGACTCCCCCAGGGTCCCCAAGGCTCTAACTCGCCTGTGGCAGGGTCCCCAGGCCTCTCACTCACATGGGAGGCCCTGCCTGGAAGCTTGAGAGGCTGCCCTCTCTCCCTCCCGGGCGCGGGCGCGCGGGGGTGGCTATCGTGGCTGGGTGACCTCCTCCCCCTCCCACACAGGCCCTGTGGTCACAGGAAGCTGCCTGGGGACAGAGGCCTTCTGTTCCAGGCCTGAGGGCCTGCTGCCCAAGCCCCTGCTGCTGCCTTCCTGCCCGGGCTCTTCAGAATGGCTCCCGCCCCTGGGGGCAGCCCTGGCCAGCGCTGGCCCTGAGGCCCAGCCCCGCTGCCGCCCAGTGCTGTTTGTCTCGGTGTCTCTCTGGGTTTTTGTTTCTGGATCCCGCGAGGTGGGGGCCTCTCCGTCTGTCTGTCTGTCTCCCTCTGCCCCCATCCTGGTAGGATTAACTCCAGATGTGCTGGAGGTTTCTGGAAGACACACAGCCGGGATCTTTCCCTCCCTGTCCACCCTGCATGGCTGCATTTGTCCTGGGAAACATGGGACCTGCCATCTGGGAGCGGGAAAGGGGGTTGACATTCCCAGAAGCCCTGCCCTCGGGTGCCGGAGTGGGAGCCATCGCCTTCCCTGGTTGAACTTAACACTCTGTGGGGCCTTGGTGGCCTGCGGGAGGCAGGGTTGTGCCTTGATCTGGCCAGGCTGGGCACACACTGGGCATAGTTGGCAGACACACGTGACTGGCCACTGTAGGCCCCGCGGACTCATCTGTCCTGCCAGTGTTCAAAGAACCGACGATGGCCGTGGAACCCCTACTCTGCAGACACGAGTGGACTCCTTCATCAGCAAGCATGAATAGAGCACCAACTGTATACCTGGCCCTGGGGTCCAGGTACCAGAAAAACCTGACTTTAAATGATGAGGGTTGATGCGACCACCTTTGTCAAGACACTGTCCCCAAGTGAGGTCGTGTTTGGATGTCCCCGGGGTTTGCACGCCCACATAACTTTTTTGGAGGAAACAATTCAGCTCGTGACGTCAGGTGTCCTCCCCATGGGTCCTGGCCATGTGGACTTCCTGGAGGGATGGGTGGGGTTCCCACTCTGGGGGTTTCCGCCAGTGCACTGGCCTCTCAGTTCAGCCCCTTAGGGACTAAGGTGACGCCACCTGCACTTGCGCTGAGAGAGTGAGCTCAGGCCTCAGTGAGACACAGGCAGGAAGCAGCCTGGACGTGGACCTGTGCCTTGTGCCCTGCTCAGAGTGCCAGTCCCATCGTAGGGACCCTGGAGTGCCTGACCTGCCTGGAGCTGTGGACGCTCACTCTGGGTCGGGGAGACAAGATGGCCCTGCAGGAGGGAGCCTGGGCCCTGGTAGATGAAGGCAAATGCAGAGGGCTAGTGGCCTCCTGCTTTGTTTGGAGACTAAACAAATAGTTCTCCCGCCTGCCCCACAGTGAGTGGCCTCTGTGCTGGACTCCAGGCCTGCCCTTTGCAGTGACCTGGGGATCTGGAGAAGACTTGACTTCCAAGGGAATGTGGGGGGAGGGGGGACCGGGCTTCTGTCCCCAGATGCTGAAGAGAAGCGGGCAGGGTGGACCTGGGGAGCTGGGCCTCCACCCACATGCTCCTGGACATGCTTGGGGCCCACTGGGTGGGGATGGACCCCGTGGACAGTGCCCAGGCAGACTGGACAGAGGCCACCCAGCCTTGCAGGTGCTGAAACCCCCCCTCCTGCTGTCATCTGTCCAGCCGTCTCCTCACCGAAAGCCCCTGTGCTCGTGGGTGGTCTTGACATCTGGGACGCATCACCTGGGGGGTGGTCCTCGCCACAAGGGCTGGAGGCCTCCCCAGCGCTGGGCAGATTGATGGCTGGCTGGGACCCTGTGGTGTGGGTGGCCCGCGGCCTGCCTGGCCCGCTTGCTCATCCGAACAATGGGCACAGCCTGGCTCTCTGAGGGTTAGCAGGGCCTGACCTCTGCTGCCGACTGGGCTGGAAGACAGGCTGTCCCAGCCAGGTGGCCCCAGGTGACCAGCGCCTCCTCTCCTCCACCTGACCTGACAGCCTTGCTGTTACACGGCTCTTGTCTTCTTGGGGCCAGGGGAGCTGAGGGCCCCAGCGAGGAGGCCTTGCAGGTCAGGTGTGGGGCCTGAGCCTCTCTCATGTGCCAGGAGGCTTCTGGAACAATGCAGCTCCTGACAGTGGTCACTGACAGCCACTGGACGGGTCACAGTTTAACCAGATCACCCCGGCTCAGAGTGTCCCCCAGGCGTGGGGTGGGCCGTGGTGTGTGGTCCTGGGCATGTTGGGGAGGGCGCGTGCAGTCCTGGAGTTGGCCAGAGGTGTGCCTGTGTCCAGGCTGGCCAGGGCCTTGCCTCCAGGAGGCAGGAAGGGCTCTGATGGCCTCATTCCTGAGGGTCTGCCCTCCCTGGAAGAGTTGGAGCGCCTGGTGGGCACTTGGTCACGCCACTCCATCCTGGAAGAGGGAGCACCTAGACTCTGGAGCCGTGGCTTGGTCCACCTCCCACCTCCTGCTGTGTGATCTGAGCATGTCCTGCAGCCTCTCTGTGTCCAGTTTCCTCATCTGTGAGATGCAGACATGCCCAGGGTCCACTCTGTAGGACAGGCGAGGGTGGGGAGAGCAGGTGTTGGTGGAGAACACAACGGCACCCCTCTCGTGAAAACAGGAGCAAATGATGGGACTGACAGGCGGGCAGTGTGGCAGCCTGGCCTCCTGACTTTCCATCCCTCTCTTGTCTCGGTCCCTGGCCCTGGGACCTCTCATGTCCACCCCATCTTTCTGTCCTTGAGAACATTGTCCTCTCTGGCTCACCATGTCACCATGTCACTGAACTTGGTATTGGAAGCGACCTTATTCTGAGCTGTGTTTTTGGCTGGGCTGCCCTGGGCTGGTGGCTTTGCCTCTCTGGTCCTGTCTTCTGCCACCTCTGATTGGGGCAGGAGTGGTGGCAAAGGGCTCAGCCTCCCCAGGGACTGGAGGTGAAGGCTGAGCTGTAAAGACCATCCTGGGCTGTCTGCCCAGGTGAGGGGTGGCAGCAGTATCGTAGGTGCTGGGTAGCTTCACTGGCCAAAGCAGGCCGGTAGCCCAGCTTGGTGCCCCCTGCAGCCCCAAGTTCTCTCTGCTCTGGAGCCTGTCTGTTCCTGCCCCTCTCCTGGCCTTGGCTTCTGCATCTGGGGAAGCCCCGCTGGCCCCTGCCCTCCGGACTCTGAGCTGCTTTGGATACGAGTTTTTTTTTTTTTTTTTCCAATCTTCCAGAAACTTCAGTGCCCTCCGGAAGGAGAACATATATGAGAACAACAAACTGGTGAGTCCCCCACCTGGTCCTGCCCTCCCAGCCCAGCCTCAAAGCTGGTCCTGACCCCAGCCAGTCTTCCCCTGGCTGCACGGGTCCCCTGAGGGCCCGACATAGCTGTCCAGCTCAGTGGCCAGCCCTCCGCTGGGTGACCCGGCATTCTAGGAGTGGCCTCTGATCTTGGAGCCCAACCTCTCTGGTCCTCTCTCTTCCTCAGTAGGGTGGTCAGGGGGCAGGGAGTGGCCAGGGAGCATCCTTCCCTGAAGGGGACCTGGTCCAGCCACCCAAGATGGAGAGGGGTCCCAGGAGACTGTGGGAGGGCCAGGCTTGGTGGTCCTGGGTAGGCCTCGTGGAGGTCAGCAGGAAGGGCGTCCCAAGGCAAGGGGCCAGAGGGGCAAAGGCCCTGAGCTGGAGGGTGCCTGGCTGGGCGGGCAGGCTGAGCAGGGTGTGGGGAGGACCTGGGCCTCCCCTCCCAGCCAGATGGGACCCCGGGAGATGAGCTGGGAGCTGCTCCTGTGGGCTGCTGAGGAGGGGCAGGGATGGCCCATGGTGGTGGCCGCGGATGGGACTGGATCCTGGCCTGTTTGGAGGAGGGGTCAGAGGAGATGGGAGCCTCGGGTTTGAGGGCAGCAGGACGCCCTCACTGGGCAGCAGGTCTGCGAGGGGCAGGCGCCCTGTTTGGGGTTTGCATGGGGGTCGTGTAGGCAGTGGCAGATGGAGCCTGCCACACAGGGCGGCCGGGGACAGGGTCTGGGGCCTGTGGGTGGATCATCAGGGTAGACAGAGCCCTCCTGTCTGGGGCCCTGGCCTGGACTAAGTGAGGCCTGTGAGCCCAGAGGAGCTTTTGTGCGGCCACCTTTGGTGGATTGGTGCTGGCCCTGGGGGTGGGAGCCACCTGCGGCCACGCCTGGGGGACTTGATTTCCAAGTGAGCCCAGGAGTTCGGGGTGGCAGTCAGCAGGTGCTTGGGGACAGCCCCTGGGGGGTTGTCTGCTGGAGGGAGGCAGTGGACGCTGCAGAGCCGGCCAGGGTGGCACTGAAGCTAAGATTGGCCCTGTTCAGTATGCTGCAGGTGCTCTACAATGCACATTTCCCGGCCCTCCCCAGTCCAGTTTCTTAGCCTCAAATGTCTCCTCCCCATGGTTCAGGCTGCTAGGACACAGGCTGCTCTTGTGTCCCTTCTTGGCCCTGGAGGCCCCGGATGGGTGTTGGCCGTGCCCACAGAGAGGCTCCTCCCTGACTGGACAGGGTCTGGCGTCACAGGGCCGAGGGGCCACAAGGCGCTCAGGGGAGGCTCCAGGAAGATGTGAGGTCCTCCAGCACAGCCCACCAAGTCCTGGTCCCTTACCCAGGTGGGCGGGCAGAGCCCCCGGTCTCCCAGGCGGGCAGGGCTTTCTGGGCTCAAAGCCTGTGTCCTGCCTTGCTTGGGCCTTGGCTCCCGGGTGGACTGGGGCCAAGGACAGGGGCTCTCTTGGCCGGCTTCCTGCTGACCCCTGCCCACCTTCCAGGCCTTCCGTGTGGCTGAGGAGCAGCTGGGTATCCCAGCCTTGCTGGACGCCGAGGACATGGTGGCCCTGAAAGTGCCTGACCGGCTGAGCATCCTGACCTACGTGTCCCAGTACTACAACTATTTCCACGGCCGCTCCCCCAGTGAGTCCCTGCCCCCTGGCCTGGGCCTGGCCGCAGGAAGGAGACCAAGGCCTGGTCGGGCCTGGGCTCTCCCTGGGTCTCCTTGGGATGCCCTTCTTGGGGCCACCAGATCCATTTATGCTGTAGCCATGTGGCTGTCCCAGCCCCCCAGTGTCCTGACATCCCACATTGTCCCACATTGGGTGGGGGGCTGTGTTATTGCCCTGACACAGGGAGGAGGCCTTTCTGGGGGGTCACATGGTGTGGGGCCCCCGAGGCTGTGATTTCCTCTAAAGAGACTGTGGGCTTGTCCCAGTGGAGCGCCCTGGGTCCCCCAGTCCCCAACTGCTGTGCTGGGGGGGTGGCGTGGCTCCTGCTCACCCCTGTTCCCAGTTTGTCCTCCACCCCGGGCCACTCTGCCCATTCAGACCCCTGTGCCCATCAGACCCCCCCGTGTCGTCCCGACTCCGGGGCCTGGGGAGGCTGGGCTGGCCCAGACAGGGTGGCAGGCCGGGCCTTTCCCCGGCCCTTCACATGTGGCGCTGCTCCGTCCTTCGCCCCCACATTCCTCCTCTAGGCTCCAGAAATCCCCGGAATTGCTCTGGGCCCAGGGCCAGCCCTGCCTGGTGGAGAAAAGAAAAGTCCCTTTTGCCTGACCCCAAATTGAGCTCTCAGTGGGGACGGGGTGTGGGCCAGGCTGTCCTGGGAAGAATGTACCCCAGGCCACCCCACCCAGCCAGGGCCCCAGGAGGTCCACCCCACTCCTCCCTGGCACCCAGCCCTGTGCTGGACACCAGAGCCTCTGGGGGGACCCAGGACCTTTCAGAGCCAGGGTGGCAGCTGCTGGGAACCCCTGACCCCTGTGTGTCTCGTGTCAGTTGGGGGCATGGCTGGGGTGAAGAGGCCCTCGTCAGACTCCGAAGAGGAACCTTCTGGGAAGGCCCCATGCCAGCCGGCCAAGCTGCCCGCGCATGCCCCAGCCCGGGGGACACCACTCTCTCCTGCTAGGACAAACCCCGTGGTCCAGAGGAAGGACGGGGGCTCCGAGGCCCCATCCCCAAAGACTGTAAGCACCCAACCAGGCCTCCCTCTGGTTTCCCGCCAGCGCTTGTGGGGCTGTGTGTGGCCCAAAACCACAAGGCCCGTGGGGGGCGGCTCCCCGGGGTCCAGAGCATGGACAGCTGCTGCTGTATATGTGGCACCTCCTGGGGCTGGCTTCCTGTCCCTCGCCGGCCCCCTCCCCGACTCCTTTAAGTCTGCACAGCTGAGATGATCACCCCCATTATACAGACAGGTAAACTGAGGCCCAGAGAGGCCATGCAGGTGGAGCAGAGTCCAAATCCAGACCTTTCTGGGCTCACACAGGCTTCTCACTTCCCTGCGGGGATGGGAGGGGCCCCGGCTGGCCCTTCATTCCCAGGCCAGCTGGGCTGTGTGAATGGGCTCCACTCCCAAAGGTGGAGCCGAGGGATGGGTTTGGGCGCCCCCTGCTGTCCCTGGGTGATCCCTCGGGCTCTGAAGAGCTGGAGCCCCACATACTGGAAATGGGCTTGGACCCCTGTGCCCCAGCTGGGAAAAGGAGGGACTGGTCTGGTCTGTCCCCTGGTCCCTGTCTCTTCCCCAGGACCACTGAAGCCAGGCGTCCGCTCCCTCCCAGGGCTGGGCTGGAGGCCCTGAACTTGGATCCTTGACAGGCCCCTTGCTAGCCGCTCTTCAGGGGGCTTCCCTTTCTGCTCTGTAAATGGCATCTCCAGATGCCAGGGGCAGCTGGCGCAGGGACGGGAGGGTAAACGTGCCCTGGCTGAGTCGGGAGCCTGGAGAGATTCGGCCGAGGCTCAGCAGCTCCTGCACCTTCCCAGGGCCCCGCGGTGGCAGGAAGCTCGGTCAGCAGCACCTGTGGGGTCTGCGGCAAGCACGTGCACCTGGTGCAGCGGCACCTGGCTGACGGGCGGCTGTACCACCGGAGCTGCTTCAGGTGGGCCCTGCCCCGTGCCCAGGTGTGCACCGCCCTCCTCCCACACCTCCCTGGCTCCTGTCCCTCCCACCCGGCCACATCCTCCTGCTCAGTCTCATCAGTGCCTGGTGGCCAGAGGCGCCCAACTGCTCCTGGGCACCCAGGGTCTGATGTAGTCCCCCGGTGTCCCCTGGGAGATACCCTTTGACTGCCCTTGCAGACAGGCTGACTCCATCTCCCTAGACCCTCGCAGACCTTCACACTGGGGCTTTCTGCCATGTGGCCGTTGACAGCGCCCTCTGCAGCCACCCTGTGGCTCTCAGGCTAGGGATTCCCAGCAGGCAAGCCCCAGGGGCCTCCATCTGCAAGACTGGGGATGGGTCAGCCCCCAAAGTGGGGCATAGGGTGGCTTGTGTGTGCGCTGACAGGAACACTCTCTGGGGCTCCCACACGCCCCCAGGGAGATTCTCAGTGGAGCCTATGACTCACGGTGGTTACGGACATGAGAAGAGGGTTTGTTGAATGACTCAGTGACCTCATGTGTAGACATGTGGAGTACATCTGTGTGTGCTCTTGGGAAAGCATGAACAGTGAGCAGCTGAAGGAGTGATCAGAGCCTCTGTGACCTTCTCCTGCAGGTGCCAGCAGTGTTCCAACACACTGCACTCAGGGGCCTACCGAGCCACAGGGGAGCCGGGCGTCTTCGTCTGTACCAGCCACCTCCCCAGAGCTGCCTCTGCACAGCCCACGTTGCCAGGCCCAACCTCCAGACAAACGGGGGCCGTCCCTGGGCACGCCTGGCCCCCCAGTGCCCCACAGAAGGCCCAGGAGACAAATGGGCTGAGAGAGGCAGCCCCAAAGGCCAGGCCAGTGGCCCAGGGGCCTGTAATAGGCAATGCGACTGCCAAAGGTTTTGTTCCCGCTGCACGGGACCCTCCAGCCACCTCCGCTCCCATCCATGGGAGGAGCCCAGCGGGGCCCAGGCTGTCCACGAGCCGAGTGACCTCCTCTGTGGACGGCAAAGTCAGCACATGTGTGACAAACAGCTCCCCAGTGGGGTGGTCGTCTCCTGCTCAGGGTGCAGTGGCAGCCAGCTCGCGTCCTACTGTGTCCCCAAGTGCCCCGGACCTTCGTCCTGCCACACCACAAGGCCGGGGAAGCCCCCAAGTGGCATCAGCCCAGACCAAGCTGCTTTCGAGCTCAGGGTCCCCAGGCACAGCGGACGCTCCAGCCTGGACCCCCTCGGCCTCCAGGACCCAGCAGGCCCGGGAGAAGTTCCTCCAGACGCCAGTGTCCCCCAGCAGTGGCCCAGCAAGCAAGGGCCCCGCTGCAGCAGATGCCTCTCCCTGGGACAGCTGCAGAGAGCAGGCCCTGAGCTTCCTCAGGAAGGCCCTCCCGGGGCTGGAGCAGGCTGGCACCCAGGCACCCAGCAGGTAGGTGGAGGAGGGGACCTAGGGCACAGTCACTGCTGTCCACGGAGGCCAGAGGGGTTGGAGGGCCGCTGGGGGTTCTGGGCCCCGCCCTTCCTGGCCTTGTGATCACAACAGCTGCATTCCCCAGCCTCAGTTTTCTCTTCTGGGAAATGGGGAGAGAATTCCAGGAGCGGCTGGGCTTGGTGATGGGCTGTCATTGGCACATGCTCAGGGTCTTCCATGCGATGACATTGCCACCAGCGTCTGCTGTGGGACACACACAGGTCGGTTCAGAGGACCCTGCACCTTTGTAGATGAGAAAACAGGTTGGGTCCAGGGTGTCCCACTGGCCGGTCTGAACTGGCCGTCTGACTGGCGCATGTGCAGTGCCTTCCCCAGGACCTTGAGCAGATGGCAGAATGTGGACGGTCACTGTTAGTGTCTGGAGTTGCTCACTGGGCAGCTTTAATGGCACAAGTGTCCTCTCTGTCCTGGAGGCCAGCAGTCTGGCTTTGGGCTGTCGGCAGGCTGTGGTCCCCGGGAGGCCCCAGGGCAGGAGCCTCTGGTCTTTGGGTGCAGGAGGCTCTCGGTGTGCCTTGGCCTGCGGCCACATCTCTCCATCCTGCCCACATGTCTCCTCTGTCTCTCAAAGGACCCCACTCCCGCCAGACCATATCGTAATGTGACCACATCCACAAGGCCCTTTGTGCACATAAGGTCCCACTCTGAGCGTCCCTTTTGGACGTGAACTCCACCCAGCACAGTCTCCCAGCGAGTAAGGAGACCCCTCCCAGCTGGTGACATGCTGTGCCTGCCGCCTGTGTGACCCCTTTATGCATTTTTGGCCTAGACCTGCTTGGTTGCAGCCCACACTGGTGCCCAGACTCCCAGGGTGGTCACGGGGATGGGAGGAGGGTGGGTCCACCTGCCTTTCCTGGGGACACCTCAGCGGAATGGAGATCCAGGCTCGGGGGAGGTGCCTGTGTCCCCACCCTGGGCTCTGCATGCCAGCAGCCTGGGCTTCCTGCATGTGTCTGCGTCCGAGGCAGGGCACGGTGGCCCCAGGCCATGCAGCCCGTGTGAAGGCCTTGTGCCCCTCTGGCCCACGCAGCTCTGAGTGTGCAGCTGGGCAGCCCAGGCCAGCCGTGGCTCTGGGCAGGGCCTCCACAGGGCAGTCCCTGGTGCTCCTGGGTCCTGGCCTCCATGTGGGGTGTGTTTGGGAACATTTTCAATCTCAGCCAATGCTGGCTTTAGTGGCAGATCAGCCACCAATGTATACGAGTGCCAGAAATCGATGCCTGTGGCCCATCCTTTGCCGGGTGGACTGTGCTCTCGGGGGTGGACGCTGGGAATTAGCTTTGGGAGAGGCTGTGCAGCTTCTGCCTGGGACACTGAGAGAGGATCCTGGATCCTCCCCTGCCTGAGGCCTAATCTCTTACCCACAGGCCGTCCCCAGTCACCACTCCTGCCTGCAATCCCCATCCCCAAACTGAAGGGCCACAAGCGATTCCCGCAGCCCGAGCCTCACATTCAGCGGCTCCCCAGGCTCGTAGCCCCCCTTCAAGGACGGAGCTGCCTCCCCCACTGAGTGTAGGCAGCACGTCAAGGCCATCGCCCCAGGCTGGCAGAAGGAACTTGACCGTATCCTCTGGGGTCAGCTGGACAAGTGCTGTCTCTAGGCCGAAGCCGGAGGCCCCACCTGCAAAGGGTAAGAGCCTTTTTAATGTGGGGTGCGGAGTCGAGGGGTGAGGGCTGCTGGACCCCCTGCCCTTCTCCCTGAGCTGCATCCTGTGTTTCTGCTGTTGCACAGCCCGGCCCTTGCTCTTGCTCCTGGACCCTGTGATTCTCTTGTGACACCAGCCTCATAGCTCCCCTGGGTCCTTGCTTGCTCCCATGTGGCTGTGACACGTGTCTGCAGGGCCTCACTATCTGTCACCATGTGCCACCCAGTGTCTGCCTCTCCTTGCTGGTGCCCAGCCCAGTCCCTATGCTTCTGTCCTCAGTCGTGATTCTGGGTGGTGCCCAGTGCCGGCTCTGTCCCTAGTGTGAGGCTCGCACCTGTCATAATGTCCCCCATGAAGATCTGCTGCCCCAGGCCCAGCCCTTCCTGGAGGCTCGGGGACACGCACTGCTTCCTGTCTCAGGGCCGTGAGACTCTGGTCCCGGAGCGTTTTCCAGACATCTGGGTGGATCTCGGAGGTTCCTGTGCCACCATCAGGCAGGCTCAGAGCTTTCGGATTGCACTGTGCAAATTGTTTTTCTGGATCTTTCCATCCCTTTGGCCGAGCCCCCCTGATAAAGCCACCATCAGGTCAGAGCCAGGAGAGCCGATAGATGGACAGCTCAGCTCAGCTGTTCCCTTCCATGGGCACATGAGCGACCAGGGCTCCCCCCACACACCCATGCCCCGATGACAGAAGAGGAGGCGAGGCTCGGGGTGGCCAGGCTGGAGCCCCACTTCTAGATTCCAGCCCAGGGCTCTTCCTGAATGCCCGGTGGCTCTGGGGGCCTTGGAGGGTGGGTGGCTGCAGGAAGACAGGAGGGGGAGGCCCTGTGTTCCCAGGACAGGGCAGACCCCTCTTATGAATTGTCTCCTTGGCCCTTGACCCCCTTCGTCTGCCCAGTCCCAGGTGCCAGTCCCCAGGAAGGCCAGGAGGACAGGCCAGAAGAATGGAGGGCCCGCCTGAAGCCTGTGGACAAGAAGACCCCCGCTAGCAGGTGAGGGGCTGGTGGGCGGGGCTCAGCCTGCCTGGACCCGCTCCTGTGCCCGGTGTCTGCAGCGTGGGACCGAGTGGGCACAGGGTCTGGGCCAAGGTACTTGAGGGCACACGCCAGCAGATGCACGCACCATGGCACCAACAAACACACGTCACTTGTGCCCCTCAGGTGTACGTAGCAAAAGCCAACTCACACCAGACAAATGACAGGCACCATTTCACACCACCTGAGTGACAGAGACCACTCACACCAGTTGAGTGACAGGGAACAACTCACACCAGCTGAGTGACAGGGGTCTGTTCACACCAGCTGGCTTACACCCGCTGAGTGACAGGGGACAACTCATGCCATCTTGAGTGTCATAGAATAACTCCCACCAGCAGAATGACATGGGGACACATCCCAGATATCAGGCAGCGGGGCAGATGTCCACTCCTGGACATGGCAGCTCACGTGCACGTGCACACAGGGTCCTGGGCTCGTGTCTGGTCACCCGTGACTACCTGAGCCTGTGCTCACGTCTGGGGGGTTTCACAGGTGAGTGTGCCCCGAGGGGTCTTGAGCTGGGAGGCAGGTGATCACCCAGAACATTCCAGGCGCCCTCTCTCCAGGCTTCCTGCCTCTCTCCTGTCCGCCTGTCCTTTGGGAGGCTCTCCCAGGGGCCCAGGCCTGCGCTGATGGGGCGGTGGCTGACCCTGAGCCTTCTGCCCAGGTCTTTGGATCTGAGGGAGCCGCGGATCCCGACAGAGCTGAGGGTGGGAGAGGCCCTTAGGAAGGTCTCAGGCAACTCCACTGGGGGTGTCTGCATCACCCTGACCCCTGTGCGGCCTGAGGGGACACCAAGACCAGTCAGCCCCAGGTCTGGCATCTCAGGTAATGCCAGAGGGACCCCGGGGCTCCAGGCGCTTGGGGGGTGGGGTCCGTGGACTGTGGCAGGAAGGGCAATGGTGTCCTCAGCTGGAGGAGGGCAGGCACGGGCGCGTGTGTGTTCTAGATGGGACTTGGGTGCACAGCTCAGGTGTGGGGAGTGCGTGCGTGTTAGGATGCTGCCCTCTGTGGGTGGACTTGGCCAGTCTGGGCAGCATGTGAGGGTCTTGAAGGTCTCTGTGTCTTTCGGAGGGGCCCAGGGTGTTGTGATGTCAGTGCTCCTGGTGGCTCAGGAGTGGCGGCCTTCTGGCCTGACACGTGGCTCTGTCCCCTGCCTGCGGGCAGCCCCTCCCCCCTCCCCCACCCTCGTCCACCGCAGGAGACTGGCCATCCCTGCCAATCTTGATGTTTCTGCTGACTGGCTGCAGTCGGAGCCCTCTGGGCAGGAAGCCCTGGCTGGGAGCTGGAAGGAGGAGAAGCCCCATCCTGGGGGCAAACCAGGTCAGCCCCAGAGCCGTGCTCCTATTTGGGGTGTAGACCAAGGAGGCTTCCTGGGGAGGACACGCTTCCTGGGGCTCTGGAGGATGTGTAGGAGCTCACTGGGCCGAGGCGGCCTGGAGGACCAAGTCTTTTTTGTGAATAGGGTGGCAGCACTGTCCTGGCAGCCTGAGAGTCTGGGGTGGCCAGGGGTGCTAGAGGGGTGTGTCTGTCACTGCTGATCCAGAGGAAGGTGGGGACATGGCGGGATGGGTTCTGGGTTGGCCTGTGCGAGCTCTTGACCTTTGGGCACCAGCAGGGACTGCCCAGGTACCTGTGGCTGGGGCAGGCAGCTGGGTAGCAAGTGATGCAGGGGACATCCAGGAGGTGGGCCTAGCAGCCCTGGGTCAGACCAGTCCAGGCCACGTCCAGGTCTCCCTGGGTCTGGTGCCCTATGGCCCAGGAGTTCAGCCTGCCCCTTCTCTAGGGAGGCCCTTGGGCCCGGCCGGTGTGCCCTCTCAGCCCGGCAAGAAGGTGACCTCCCCCGTCAGGGTGAG
Source organism: Marmota marmota marmota (assembly GCF_001458135.2). Lineage (NCBI taxonomy): Eukaryota > Metazoa > Chordata > Mammalia > Rodentia > Sciuridae > Marmota > Marmota marmota. The sequence continues at coordinate 6,267,010 of NW_026000136.1, forward strand.
TAGACTCTCAGTGGTGGCCTGGAGCCTGGACCCCACGTCCCCCACTGCACTTGGTCCTTAGCTGCACCCAACTGTCCCCCTCCCTCCCTCGGTCCCTAGCTGCACCCTGACTACATCCCCCAAGAGGAGATCCAGAGGCAGGTGCAGGACATCGAGAGGCAGCTGGACACCCTGGAGCTCAGGGGCGTGGAGCTGGAACAGCGTCTGCGGGCAGCAGAGGGAGGTGAGCGGGCCCCGTCCCTCCTGACTGCCCGCCTGGCGGCCAGCTCTCCCCTGGGGAATGTCCTGGCCCTGGGACCTGAACCAGACGGAGACCCCTTGTGCTGGGCGGGGGCTGGGAGCCGGCAGTCCCTCCGTGTGCAGCCAGCTTCTGTCCCCAGATGACACGGAGGACGGCCTCATGGTGGACTGGTTCCAGCTCATCCACGAGAAGCAGCTGCTGCTGAGGCTGGAGTCGGAGCTGATGTACAAGTGAGCGTCCCGCAGCCCGGGGCCAGGGGCCTGTCCCAGAAGGCGCCGGTGGGGCAGCCAGGTCAGGCCAGGCCTCAGACCTCTGTGTCCGGCAGGTCCAAGGACCAGCGCCTGGAGGAGCAGCAGCTGGACCTCGAGGGTGAACTGCGACGGCTGATGGCCAAGCCCGGTGCGTCCTGTGTCCCTCCTGCCAGGAAGGCCAGCCTGGGGGCCCCAGGGCGCGGGCCAGCAGGGGTGGGAGGCCTCAGCCCCAGGCCGGCAGGAGGGGTGTGGGCTCCCCAAGCCGCCCTGCTGCCCCCGTGGGAGGCCGGTGGTGTTGCGAAGGGGCCCGAGCAGGCAGGGCTGGCTTTGAGTCCCCTGTCCTTCCCTTCCTGGCCGTGTGTCCTTGGCCACGTCGCTTGGCTCTGCGCCTGGCTTCCATCCTCCCCAAACGCGGCCACATGGCACCCTTCACAGCTGGTGTGGACAAAAAGAGGGCAGTGGTGAGGTGCGTCCCCCAGCGGCCATGAGTGCCCTCCCTGTCCTTGCCGTGGCTGTGGCCTGCGCCTGCCTCTGTGTCCCACTGTGGCCAGCACTGGGGGAGGAGGCTCAAGGGACAGGGTCCAGCATGCAGACTGGTCGGTCCCTTCTCCCACTCGCTGGCCTGGAGCCTGCTTGGGGGCTTAGCACCCACCTTCCCTCAAGGGAAGAAGCCCACAGCTGGGCAGGTGACACTGTCCCCCAGCGGGGTGGGGATGCCTCTGACCGGCTGTCCTTGCAGAGGCTCTGAAGTCACCCCAGGACCAGCAGCGGGAGCAGGAGCTGCTGAGCCAGTATGTGAACACGGTGAATGACCGCAGTGACATCGTGGACTTCCTCGACGAGGACCGGCTCCGGTGAGGGCAGGATGTGCCCAGGGGAGGGCAGGGCTGAGGGGCCGGGGAGCGTCGCCCCCCGAGTGCCAGGCCCTTCCCAGCCAGGCTGCCCTCACTGTGCACCTTCTGCCCCCCCAGGGAGGAGGGAGGCCTGTGCGCTCAGGCGCGTCCCTCAGGCGCGTCCCTCACGCGGGCCCCTCACGCCACACAGGCCTCCCAGGCCACCGCCTCAGTTCCTGGCCACAGAGCTCCTTCCTGCCCCAGGTCCCCGGCCTTCAGGGTCAGCGTTGTCCAGAGGAACTTTCTGCCGTGAGGGAAATGTCCCCTTACCAGAGCTGTCCCTCATGAGCCCCTGGCCGCGTGGTCATTGGTCGCTTGTCCTGTGGCCTGCGCAGTTGGGAGCTGGATCTGAAGTTTTGTTTTTGATGTGAATTTTCACAGCCGTGTGTCTTCTGGCAACAGCGCTGGGTCGTGTGGCCTCGGGGCTGTCCCCAAGGACCTTTCCTGTCTCATGTCCCAGATGAGGGCCTTGTCCGGTCCACACAGGGTCAGCAGCCCAGGCTGAGCCCATGAGGGAGCCTGAAGGCACCTTCCCAGGGCCCCCTGCTGTCCCTGTGTCAAAGTTGGGGTCAGCCTAGGGCCCCTGCCATCCCAGGTCACTGGTGTGGTCAGCCCAGGGCCCCTCTGCCCTAGATCACTGGTGTGGTCAGCTCAAGTCCCCTGCTGTCCCAGGTCACTATTAAGGGGCTAGGCCTGGAGAGGGCAGGGGTCCACCTGGTGGGGAGAGGGGCGTCAAGCTCCGGCCTCTTGGTCTGAAGAAAGCAGGTGGCCCCAGTCAGGTGGGGCCAGGGCTCTGGTAGGAGGGGACCAGAGACAGTGTGCCTCCCCTGCCCTGTCCAGGGCCTGTCCCCTCATGGCCACCCCATCTGTGTTCCAGGGAGCAAGAGGAAGACCAGATGCTACAGAACATGATCCAGAAGCTGGGCACCTCAGGTCAGCAGTGTGGGCGCAGGGGCTGCCGGGACTGGGGGCTGGGTCCAGGCCGACTCCCCAGGGAGCTGAGCGGCTGATGGCTGGGGATCTGTGTGGGGCACTGGCCGGGGCTTTCACCGTGCTCAGTGGGGTGGGCACGCTGAGGATGGGGTGCAGTTCTCCTCTGGGCCCTGGAAGACCCTGGTGGGTGGGAGGGAAGGACTTCCCACAGGGACTCGTGTGGGCAGCGGCCAGCATGGAGCACAACCTCACTCTCCTTCTTCTCCTCAGGTCTCCAGAGGAAAAAGTCCAAGTTCCGCTTTCCTAAGATCTGGTCCCCTAAGAGCAAGACTGGTCCCCCTGAGTGAGCTGCCCGGCAGGGGCTGCAAGAGCCTCCCTGGACCTTGGCCCAGACCTTGCATCTAGGCTGCAGGAGGGACTGACTGGAGGGGCACTCTGGCCACAGGGCCTGTGCCTCCCTTTCCTCGTGCCTTCAAAAAATAAACTAGCTGGGCGCAGTGGCGCACGCCTGTCATCCCAGAGACATGGGAGGCTGAGGCAGCAGGATCGCAAGTTCAAAACCAGCCTCAGCAAAAAGCGAGGCTCTAAGTAACTCAGTGAGACCCTGTCTCTAATTAAAATACAAAACAGGGCTGGGGAGGTGGCTCAGTGGTCCAGTGCCCCTGAGTTCAAGCCCTGGTACCAAAAAAAGAAACTGACGGATGTCCCTGATGTCCTCCTCCACATTCCTTAGGTGAGCTGGGGGCCCAGCACCAGGCCCAGGGGCCCTACCTCAGTCCAGCTCTACCCAGAGGGGATGAGCTCTGTGGCCTTGAGTAGCAGCTGACCCTCTCTGGGCCTTGCCTGCGCTCACTGAGAAGGGTGCTCTGCCTCCTGGCTGCATGGAGAGGCTGGACAGGAACTTCGTGGGGGGGCGGGGCG
>NW_026000136.1:6270525-6282104 GCF_001458135.2 Marmota marmota marmota
GGGGGGGGGGGGGGCGCTGTGGAACTGAACTCAGATGTGGCCCCCAGGAGACGTGCATCTCAGTGGCCTGACATCTGAGACCTTGGCTGTTCCAAACACTGGTGGCCGGGCTCAGGAATGGACGACCCCTGGGTAGGGCAGGGTGTGACTGGCCAAAGGAACCTCAGGACCACGGTCTGGGAGCTTAAAGATGCCCAGTGTGGGCAGAGAGGCCAGAGGGAAGAGTCGGGAGGCAGACTGCCCGAGTGGTCACCAGGCCTGGGCCAGGTGCTCCAGCGTGGCCTGGTGCCCTGGGCCCTGGGCCCTGGGAGCAGTTCTGAGCAGAGGCCCCAGAGCCTCTGTGTATTAGGGGGAAGCAGGAGGGGCTTGGGCGGTGGGCTGACGGTGCAGCTGAGCCTCTGGGGCTCCCCAGACCAATGTCCTTAGATCTGACCCACCAGGGGACTTGTGGCAGTGTGGCATCTTGGCCACCAGGGGGAGGCAGAGTGCCACGCAGCAGGGATGGGGCAGCCTGGCGCACCCCCAAAGCGGCTCCATTTTTCAGATAAGGAAATCGAGGCTCAGAGAGGTGATACAGTGTCCTGAAGCTGCACAGCACATTATATGCAGGCTGGGGACTAGAACCTGGGGTCAACCTCTGGGCTTCTGGACTGTGCCCTTGAGGGGCCGTGAGTGCTCCTGGGGGGTGAGTCAGGAGGGGAGCCATGGGGCTTTTGGACAGGGAAGGCAAGGGTGTCCAGCTACTACCTTGGCCACCTGGGCTGGACCTGCTGGGGCCACACAGCTCCAAGGTTCCCCACAGGGCAATACTCAGGATCCAGCCATCAGGGGACCCCAGGAGCAGCTGTGGGGTGCCTGGTGGCACTGGCTGGACACCCCAATGCTCAATAAATGGGGCCCTGAAAGTCAAGTCCCCCAAGCACTGACCAGCACTGACCAGCAGGACATATACATTGCTGCCTGCCAGGGGCCCGGCACCTGCAGCCCCATGTGACACTGGCCATTGGGATGCAGAGTTAAGGTGCCCGACCTGGCCAGATGCTAGGCTCTAGCAGCCACTGTTGGAGCAGTGAGGCCTGTGGGGCCCTGGGGTGGCCCCTTGGGGACAGGGTGGCGCTGGTTCACCCTGCTTGCCCCCAACTTGGAAGTGAACCGGCCCCCCCACAGCTGACCAGACAACTTGCCCTGCACCCCAGACTGGACTTGGGGCTTGGGCAATCTCCAGAGGTGCCCCAGGGCCACCCTCTCCTGCCTGTGTACACAGGAGGCACTTAATGTGTGCTCAGTCCTCTCTATTCCCAGAGTGGCCTGGAACAGCAGTGTTCATGCGTGGATATAGGGTGGGGGATAATTAGAGAGGGGCTGCCTCTGTCCCAACCCAGCCCTGTGTCCATGGGTCCCCAGGCCTGCAGCCTCCAGGGGTCTGAGACAGAGGCTGGGTTGAAGGACAGTCCAGGCCTGGGCTCAGCCAGGTGGCCCATCTTCCCAGGGCCCTGTGGGGACTCCAGCCTCACCCCTCTCCACTACTCCCAGCTCCCTGGCCTCTGTGTTACAGGCCCCTCTGCCTGAACCCCCAAGTCCCCCATCCAGGTCCCTGTGCCCTCCTGGGAGAGGGGCCCTGGTCCCCCAGCCCCTGGAGCTCACCTGGCTTTGGCTGTTGTCCGGTCCCTCTCAGGTGGAGGTTCTTGAGGTCAGGGGTCGCCTGTCCCCGCACTGTGTGTGTGTCCCCTGCTCTAGTATGGTGCCTGACCCCGAGCAGAGCTTGGCCGACATCCCCTGGGGGGTGGGTGAAGGAGCGAGCAAACCGGGTTCCACCTGTGACGCAGGTTGTCCGCGCCCTGTGGCCTCCAGTTTGTCACCTGTGCACCAGCAATGGAGACTGACACTGCCTGAACCCGACTCAGCGCCCTGGTGAGGGCTTGAGGTCCCTTGGGGGGCCTTCTGGGGTGTCCCAGAGCTGAGGGCCACACCTCTACTTGGGCCAGACCCCCACCCCCAGTCTCTGCAGCAGTGTGTGTAGGGCCCAGGGTGGGAGTTGAACCCACAGCCCACCCCTGTTCCTGAGGGCCAGGGCCTGGTCACCCACACCTCCATGTAGGCCTGGGTGTCCTCAGGGGGGTCAGGAAGACCCCAAGGGACTCAGGGGCCGGGGAATGTGGAGCAAGGTGTGGGAGTGGACACAGCTCTGGGTGGCCCCCTCCCCCTTCCCTGGAGATTCCTAACCCTGCAGGAGGGGTACAGCCAGAGGACAGGGGCGGGCGGGGCGGGGCGGGGGCGGGCCCCCCCCCCTCCCACCACCGCACCTGGTCACCGCCTTCCAGGGCCCTGCTAGCAGAAGCCTTTGACCAGGTGTGGTGGTCAAAGCACATCTGTATGCTGCTCCACCTAGGGGTCTCCCCCGGGCTGGCCTTTCCGGAGGAAGCCCAGCCTGGAGTTTGGGGTTCTGCACTAACGAGGCCTCCCAGGCGGCCAGGAAGCCCTTGATGAAGACGGATAGAGCGAACTCGGCCCATTAAATTGTTAATAAAGAATATCCCACACACACCTTCATCCGCAGCCGTCCTGACACTTTATAAAGCACATTAGGATGTAATCCAATTGAAACAGCAATATCGAGAACATCTTATCTTATCACAAATTGAAATTATATCATATTCCTCTTTTCTTAAATTAAAAAGCTAAAACCTTTTCGTTTGCTCTCACGCGGTTGTGTAAAACTTAATCAGTGGTTTTAACAACATTACGTATCCATATGGGCCATTTCTAGTCTCATTTATTTACGAGGGAGAACTCTCCAGAAAGTGGCGATTGGATTTGTGAGCGGAGGCACCGGGCAATGGGGCTGCTTCCCTGGGGAGATGTCCTTGGTCTTGTCAGCGGGTGGCTGGGGTCAGGGTCCAAGGGACACTGGGACGATTTTGGTGTATGTGTGTTGGCCTTTGAAGAATCTCTGCTGGGCAGAGAGAAGGCAGAAGGGGCTGGTGGCCGGGTCCAGCGGCGTGGGAGGTAGCGTGGGCCCGGGTCTAGGGTGCCCCCAGGGCTGGAGGCCCAGGTGTGGGCCCAGGGGCAAAGCTCAAATGGCCACGTGAGACCTTGAGGACAGGGACCAGAGCCCACTGGACTGACTCGGAACTAAATTTCCTGCTTCAGCTCAGGTTACCATGAGGCCCTGGCAGCCAGGGCAGCTGGCCAGGCTTTCAAGGGACGATAGATGAAGAGGGACATTCAGGTGAACAGCTGCTGGTGGGGAATGGGATCCTGTGACGTGGGCACATGCTACAGTAGCCACTGGCCACAGGTGGCTGTCCAGCACCTGAAACAAAACACACCGGGGTTTCCAAAGGACCTGTGGCATCTCCCTACCAATATTTTGTACTGATTCCTTATTGAGATGGCAACACTTTAGGAATATTGGGTTCGATAAAATGTCATTAAATAGGGGCTGGGGTTGTGGCTCAGCGGTAGAGCGCTCGCCTAGCACAGCGGGGCCCTGGGTTGGATCCTCGACATCACATACAAATAAAATAAAGATGTTGTGTCCATCAAAAACTAAAAATAAATATAATAAATAAATAAATAAATAAAAGTGTTGTGTCCAACAACAACTAAAACAAAATACATTTTTTAAAAATGTCATTAAATGAACTTCACCTTCACCTCTTTTTTCTCTTTTTCGTACTGGGATCGAACCTGGGGCTGCTTAACTGCTGAGCTACATCCACAGCCTTGTTTGGATTTTGATGAGAGTCAGGATTTCGCTAAGTTGCTTAAGGCCTCACAAGTTGTTGAGGCTGGCTTTCAACCTGCAGTCCTCCTGCCTCGGCCTCCCGAGCTGCTGGGATCGCGGGTGTGCGTCACCGCGCCCGGCAAAGCCTCTTTCTTTTTTGCTGATTTTTAAAAAACATGTCAACTAGAAAGCTCTGAATGAGGCACGTGGCCCCTGCATTCACAGATGGCCTTGTGATCTGTGGTCGGGTGGCTCATTGGGATCCCACTGGTGTCCTCTTGGTGTCTCCTGAGGGCGTGGGCACCACTCCCCTGCCCTGTCCACTTTCTGTCCACTCTCTCTCTCCTGGGGCCGTGCTTTCCTGTTCCGCATCCTCCTTCCCCTTCCTGGCCACCGTGTGTCTGGGCTGGTGTCCCCCACCCTGCTGGAAACCCTCAGGGTTCTCCTCTGTTATGTGCAAGGGTAAGTCCTGTGTCACCCTGGACACGCCCCCCCCACCACGTGCCCAGCCGTGGGAGAAAGCTGTCAGGTGCTTGTCAGAGGGAACATTTGTCCTAGGACTCTGTTTCCAGTGACATCATCGGGGGAAGCACCCGGTGACGTCGACAGTCTCCCTAGACTGCTTGTTCCTTCCGTCACCTCTGTCCACTCATCAAGAGCCTACTGACCGCTCCTGGGGGCGGGGCTGCTTGCTGGGTGCTGAGGGTCCCACAGCGGACAAGATGCCCACAGGTCCCGTCCTCAGGGACTCAGGGGCAGGAGACAAACAAGCAGGCAGAGAACTGCAGCTGGGGAGGGGCTCTGTGGGGGGGGGGTCTCAGAGGAGGGTTAGCCGGACTGGGGGCAGTCGGGTTGCAGCACCTGCAAAGGCCCTGTGGCAGGGGCAGGCACGGGATCTGGCTGGAACTAGACTCTGATGGCGCGTGGGGTGGCCGGGTGGACAATCAGGACAGGGGCCATGGTCAGCCTCCAGGGGAGGACCACCTTCACAGTCTGCTCTGGCTGTGGTGTGGAGGGTCACAGGGGGCAGAGGTGTGGGGCAGCAGGAACTTGGATACACAGCCCAGGGCCAGGTGGGCCTGCTCTCCCCTCCTTGGCCAGAATTTAGTCACATGGCCCCACAGAGCTCCAAAGGACACTGGTGCGGGTGGACTCTCTCTGGTCCTCCCAGCAGGCCTTGCCCTAGAGGAGGATGAGGGGTGGACACTGGGGATATGAGTGTCCTGTGGCTGCCGTAACCAAGTGCCCCAGACCGGGGCTTAAACTAGCACATCTTGGTTCCCCCCAGACCAGAGGTCCGAGACCGAGGTTCAGGGACAGGCTCCCCGTGACGGTATCAGGGGACAATCCTTCTGGCCCCTTTTAGCTTCTGGTGACTGCCAGCGTTCCTGGGCCTGTGGCCACATCCCTCTAGTCTCTCCCCCCATGTCCCCGTGGCCGCCTCCCCTGGGCCTGTGTGTCCAGATTTTCCTCTTGCTGTAAGGTCACCAGCCGTGGAGTCAGGGCCACTCCCTGCTGGACGAGCTCCTCTCACGATCTTCAACTGGTGACGTCTGCAGAGACCCGTTTCCACACCAGGTGAACCTTCGAGGTTCTGAGTTTGGAGCACTGTTGGCCCCACCTCTTGGGGTCTTGGTCTCCTGCTGGTCTTTCTGTTTGCAGATGGCAGAGCCCTACTTGAGCGGGGCTTGGGGCCAGGAGGGGACACAGGGCCACCAAAAGGTCACCCATGCTGGGGTCAGGGCCCCACATTCTTTGAGGGCGTTGGTCACTGCTATGAGTAGACTCAGCTGCACGGGTGGCCTCGCATCCCAGAGGCGCGTTTGTCCAGGCTGGGGACACGGGGACTGGTACAAGGCTGGCAGAGGTCTGCTCCTTACTGTGGCTTTTGGTAAGGACTCAGAGAGTGATGAGACTCTGTGCAAGGCAGCCACTCTGAGAGCGAGAGGCAGGATCAGGGATGATGTTCTGTCAGGAGCCGCCACCTGCACTGACCAAGGGCTCTGTGCTGGGTTGAGAAAGCCAGTTGTCGTGGCCCAACCGGAACTAGTACCAAAGGAAGTAAGCAGTTGAAGGCCCAAGAGGAGAGTGTCCTGAGACTCTAAGTCTCCCCTTAAGGAAACAGTCTGATTATTATCTTTGCTGGATGTGGGGTGGGGCACAGGGTGGCATGTGGAATGTGAGACTTATAGAGCCACAGCAGCCAGTTTGGGACCCTGAGGGATGAGACTGGCAGGTCAGAAAAGAAAGGCTCCTGGGTCTTCGTTGATGTTTTGTTGAGCCCTGAATTTGCCAATCTAGAACCTTCTGGTACAGAGGGTAAAGAAACCCAGGATTCTTTGACTTGAGCATTTGGACAGTCGAGTCAGAGTCCCAACAGATTTCACCTGCACCGTGTCGTCCTTTCTCCCCACTCCCCAAGGGTGTGAGCTCCTTGGAGATGTGGCCCTCAGCCTGACGGACAATCCCACAGGGATTTGGGGACCAGTGAGACCATCTTGGGTGCCCTCATCATCTAAGCTTGCCTTGGGAGGCAGGGGCACCATCCCGTCCACTCCTTGAAGCAGGGGACACCAGGGCTTGCGAGCAGGGTTGTGTCCCAATCCCATCCTGGATGAGGCCGGCTCAGCTGCCCCCAGCTCCTCGGTCCTCCGAGGGGCTGGCATTGGGTCATGTGACCTCCAGCAGGGCCCTGGCTTCCTCGTCATGGAAGGGGGACACCGTGAGGGTGATGTGCGGCTCCTGGTTATTTCGTGGGCAGGAAACTCTGAGGGCCACTGGCCCAGGGACAGGCTCTCTGTGGGTGGGCAGAGAGCGGTCTTGGGTCCTTCCCTGGGTGGGAAGCAGGACTCTGAGGGCTCCAATGTAGCCCCCCATCAACATCAAATGCCCCAGAAGGACAGACTCTCAGCCCTCCTGCTCCCAGAATCCATCCCCACACGACTTTTTTTTTTTTTTTTTGGTCCTGGGGGTTGAACCCAGGGGCGCTTAACCACTGAGCCACACCCCCAGCCCTTTTTCACATTTTATTTAGAGACAGGGTCTCGCTGAACTGCTTAGGGCCTTGCAAGTTGCTGAGGCCGGCTTTGAACTCGCCATCCTCCTGCCTCAGCCTCCCCAGACCCTGGGATCACAGGCGTGCACCACAGTGCCCTTTATTATTTATCTATTTATTTTTTAGTTGTATCTGGACACATACCTTTATTTATTTATTTTTATGTAGTGCCGAGGATCGAACCCAGGGCCTTGCTCGTGCTGGGTGAGCGCTGTACCGCGGAGCCACAACCCCAGCTCATCCTCCACCCTTTTTTAAAGAGGTTTATTTTGGATCATGGTTTTGGAGGTCCAAGGTCGAGGGACTGTGACTTCTCAGCAGAGGCGGTTCAGTGCATCACCTGGGAAGAGTCAGGGAGGACACGTGTGTGTATGCCTCTCTGGTCTTTCTCCCATTATTTTTTCCTATGTGGGATCATCGATTCTGGCTTCCGACAGGCCCAAGAAGTTCCACTTCTTATCTGACCACTTGCAAAAGGCTTGGGTGCTGCCCCTTGACCCCTTGGGCTTGCATGCTGGATCTGCAAGGGGTTCCCTCCTCCTTTGCATGACCCCAGGCTACAGCTCTCAGGTAAGGCTGGGAGGGTCCCCAGAAGCCAGCGGGACTGTCACTGCTCCAAGAAGTAGGAACGGAAGCGCCCCATCAGCCAGCAGCGCTTGGCGAGGCTCCAGACTGCAGCCAGGTAGCCGGCTGCGCTGTCTCCCTCCCCTGGAAGTGGGGGGCCCTCGGGGGACCCTGTGTCACATGACCCATCAGCTGACAAAACAGGATGACTCAGCCGGCAGCTGTCGGCCCCTGAAATAATGACAAAAACAATTAGCAATCCAAGCAGTAGCCTTTCCTTAATTATCTCCTCCGAGTTTAATTAACTAGCTAAATTATCAGCAGTAATGTAGGCATTAATTATGTCAAATTACAGTGTAAAACTCACAAAGTGTGGAAATGTCAATTCAGCTCGGCTCACCTGCCAAGCGGGGTGGGGAGCGGGTGCGCGTTACCTGGGCGCGTTCCCGGGTGCCTACCTGTCTGTGCGGAGGGCTGAGGGGGCCCCGGGGGCCAGGGAGGAACCCAGACAGGGGCCGGCATCCTCGGGGCCACAGTGGGAAGGCGCAGGGGACAGGGAGGCTGGGGCCCGGGGATGCTGATGGGGGTGGTGGGGTTGCTTTGGCTTGGATTAAGGGAGGCAAAGAGCTGACTGCCCGACCAGATGGCCAGGCTGCTGAATTATTAAATTATGAATATTAATACGAATCAGACACAAAAGAGGTAATAATTTTGCTGCCCTACAGAAATAATTAACATAATTTTGATAAATTACATGATAAGAGAATCTCAAAATTGAGGTAGATTTATCTTAATTAATATCTTGGACCAGCTCTGAAAGGTAAATTGTTCCTTGGGGGTTTTGGGGCAGGGTGAGGCCAGGGTGGGATGTGGCCTGGACCCAGGACCTGGGTTTCTTGCTGTCATAGAACTGGGGGGCAAAACGTGAGGTCCCCGTTGGATCTGGAGGTGCCACTGTGTCCTAGGCCAGGGGACAGGGCTCGCCGTGCCTCGGTCTCCCTTTCTCAAAACCTGGTTGGTGTCCCAATGCCTTTAGCTCCTACCAAAGCACTCTGGCCCTGTCGTGGGCCACCTGCCTACTACCTACCTGGATACCCCTGGCTGGGGAGGCGGGGCCCAAGAGCTATTCCAGACACTTGTCCCGAGATTCTAAGGGTCTGAGCCAGGCTTCGCCCTCCCCGGGCCTCAGTTTCCCTGAGGTGTGATGGCCCTGGGCAGACCACACAGACTTCCAAGACTCTTGGTCCCTCCTGCCCTGCTCCTGGCCCTCTCATCTCCCTAGTGTCAACCAGTTTGTGGGGTACATTTGCCAAACCTCTCTGAAGTTGGTGGGCCAGCGTTGTGTGGTTGGCACCAGGACCCCAGGGCTCCCCCCAGCCCTGGCCAGTTACCTGACTCCCAGAAGCCTGGCCCTCTGTGGCCTGGGACTGTGGGTGTCCCATTAGGGAGCTGGTCACCTGGAGGCCCAGGACTGAGTAGGGTCACATGGAGCCCAGGTAGGCCCTCGAGACCCCTTTTTACTCTCTCACTCTTCTGTAGTGACTCTTCTGTGGTGTCAGGCAGGTCCCCAGGGGCTCCAGCCTCCCGAGGCCTTGGCTTTCCAGTGGGCTTGCCTGGCTGTCCCCATGGTGTCCCCTCTGCTCTGTCCATGATGTGATCAGCGCTGTGATCAGATGCCTGCTCACTGTCAACTCCCTCCCAGAGTATGAGCCCCACATGGTCAGGGACTCTACCTGTTCTGTCCACTGCTGAATTCCCAGGTTCCAGCACATAGTAGGTGCTCAGTAAAGCTTTGCTGAATTCATCAACTAACACATCCTTCACGTGACGGATCCGTCACCTCCAATGCATTGGGCACAGTGCATGGTGCACCCGGCACAACCTCAGCACGCTTCAGGTTCTGCAGTGAAGACTGGCCACACCCTCATGTCCAGCGCCACACCCTGGCCACCAGGCATTTTATAGCATGGATGCAGCAGGAGATGGCTCGCTGTGCCACACAGAGGTGACACAGAGCATGTCACCTTCAGGCATGAGGGTACGTCTCGCTGTGACTCCTGGCTCAGGACACTGTGGGACACACCTCACACATGTGCGTGATAAGCCAAGGAGGCCTGGCTCCGGCCTGGCTCCCCCTGCCCTGGTGTGTGTGTGTGCACTTCAGGACACGTGTGCCTGCCTCTGTGTGTTCACACGTGTGGGCTTTTATGGGTGTGAATGTGCGTGCTCTCCCCAGACAAAGTGACAGCTCAGCTCTCCCAGAACCTCCCGGGGTCCCTGTGAGGCTCTTCCTGCTCCCTGGGCCTCGGTTTCCCTGCCTGGGTCAGAGTGCAGGGCCCCCCGGGAGGGCCTGGGTGGCGGTCACCCTGGTCTGCAAAGCAGGGGGTAATGACGTCTCTGGATCTGTCCTTCAGCCCAGCGAGCTCTTTCCAGGCCTGTGCTAGAAGTCAAGGCTCTGGGAAGATGTGGGGACCCTCCAAGGCCACAGGGAGCCAGGAGCCAGGCTGTGGGCAGGTGACATCCGTGTGTCCCCTGGGGTCTGGCCAGCTCTGGCACTACAGCTGGGATCGGGCCACAAAAGCTGAGGCAGTGGCCTGGCCAGAGAAGGAGACCTGCCCAGCCCTCGGCCACCATGGGGCATCTTGGGCTTGGTTTCTCCCAAGAATGGGGTGCTCCAGGAATGGGGTGCTCCGGGCAGCTGCAGCAGTGGACAACAGGCCTCAGTTCACTCAAGAGCAAGGCCAGCTTCTGTCCCAGCACTGGGGACGGCTGATGACAGACACTCAAGTAGACAGGACGTGAGGTACCACCCAGGGCTCCAAGCCAAGGTGGCCCATCAGGGACAGCGCCATGCACGGGTCAGGGATGCTTTGAGGATAGAGCATGTGATGCCAAGACCCGGGGACAAGAGTCAGCAGGGCCACCAGGGCCACAGGGGGCAAGGGGGTGTCCAGACGGGAACACAAGGGGGCTTGAGGGTGCGTCCCATCCGGGTTGGGTGCACGGTGGGATGGGAGGGCAGCCCAGGACACAGCTAAGCTCAGGGCTCGGGTCCAGATGCTTCCCAGCTCCAGTTGGCTCTCTGAGAAGCCTTGGTTTCCTCATCTGTGAAATGGACGAGCAAAGCCCTGCTCACAGGTGGGCCCAGGCCTTTGTGGGGGTGGAGGCGGCCTCCTGAACCCCAGGGCAGATATCTGGTGGGACAAGCAATGGTGACTCCCTCCCTGCGGGGGACCTTCAGGAGTGGCAGACAGAGAGGGCCCCAGCTCAGGATGATGTCAGAAGTGGCAGAGCGCCAGGTGCTAGGGATTGGCCAGGCTGGGTGATGTCAGAGGGCACAGGCAGTGGGCAAGGTCAGCTTGGAACGTGGCACTCAGGGCCGTGCCTCTGGGGGGTGCCAGACCACTCCTCCCTCCTGCCTCCCTCCCTGCTCCCCAGTCCCCCTTTTGTTTCATATCTTATTTTGAGACAGGGTCTCGCCAAGTTGCCAGGCTGGCCTTGAACTTGCCGTGCTACTGGGACCGCAGCGTGCGCCACCATACCTGGCTAAGCATTTTCTGAAGTGCCTCCCTCAGGGACACTGCAAGCACAGAAACCAGCATGAGACGGGCGTCGGGCGTCGTACCCACCACCAAGCTGAAGCACGTGCTAGCCTTCTGCTGGGGTCTAATGGGACCGGCTAGGGAACCCTCCATGTCCAAAGTGACCTCTGATTATAGAACTTTTAGCTTCACAGAAAAGTTGCAAACAGAGTTCTCGTCCCCCGCAGTGTCCCCCCCAACCCCGTGTTCCTGTCTTCTGGGATTTGGACTGAGGGTCTGGCATCTGCACACTGTATTCAGTTTCCCGGGTCCCCTGGTGTGTTTTTTCTGTTCCAGGATCTCACCTGACTGTCATCGACTTGCCGCTCTGTCTTGGCCGCTCTGAGGGGTAGCAGTCGGGGAATTTTTGCAGATTGGGGTTGTTTTTTTCTGGTTATGCTGAGGCTCTGGGTCAGGGAGCCGAGGCCGGGGTGAAGCGCCCTCTGTGCTGGGCTTTGGGATCAATGTGGCTGCCTGGGGAGGGTGGTCACATCTGGGAGGGGCAGGACGTGGGCACCGGAGAGGCCAGTGGAGGGAAGGGGTGCCACCAGGTGGGTGGGGGACGTGCTGGGTGTGGTTGAGATGGCTGACCTGGACCGTGTGGAGTTGGAGTCTGCAGCTCCTGGGGAGTGGGGATGTGGGGAGGAGGCTG
>NW_026000136.1:6283029-6309811 GCF_001458135.2 Marmota marmota marmota
TGGGTGCTTGGGGTGGGGGCCCGGAGGAGGGCCAGGGGAGGGCTGTGGGCAGGAGGCGGCAGTGGCTGGGTCTACTCCGTCCTCCCCACACGGAGGCTTGGGGCCACCCCTGCACACTCAGTAAGGATGCAGACCTGAGGGTCTGGCATCCTCGTAATTAATTCATCAGGCGTCATGCTGGGATGTCTGACGATGCTCAAGTGTTTAATTACAAACTTCTCCATAACCATGCACTTTAATTACCTCGGGCTGGGAGAGCTCGCGGGCATCAACCCGCCGCCCTACCTCGGCGCCGTGTCCAGCCCAAGACGTGAGGGAGGTCTGGACCCCAAGTGGAGCAGGTGGGGACTGAGAGGTGGGCCTGGGGCAGGGTCAGCAGCAGCAGCCGCAGGATGACCTGGATGGGACAGCAGGAGGGGCCGGGCAGATGCCTCAACACCAAAACTGGGGTAGCACCTGTGTATGAGCGGTCTGAGCCCAGAGCCCCATCTCAGATCCTTGAGGTGTGTTGACAACCCTGTGCCTCCTGAAGACGGGGTCCTGGTTTCAGGAATGAGAACTTGATGTGTGATCCCACATCTGTCACTGCTCACCCCTGCCTCAGTCTCGTCGTCTGTAAAACGGGGCACACAGCAGGCCTTAGCATGATCCATCTCCATATCGAACATCAGAGGGTGCGCTTCATCACTTGTCTGTCTGTCCCTCCGTACAGCTGTCATTCATCCCTCCACCTGCCCACACCTCCACTCACTCATCTGTCTCTCCATCCACCCTTCCAGCAGGGGATTCTTCGAGAGTTAAATGGCCCGCCGGGCATCTGGGCATGCACAATCAACGGATTAGCTCAGCCTGGCACACACCTGCCCAAGTCAGGGCAGATGGGCAGGTGGGAGGCCGGAACACCTGTGCGTGTGTGGGGAGGGCGATCAGGCAAAACCAAAGGGACACTGCTGTCGGATCAGAGCTCCCTAGTCTCAGGCCTCCTCGCCCTGGTCACAGTTGACACCCCTCTTGATTCAGGCTCTTGACTCCTGTGTCTGCTGTGACCTCAGAGGGGCACGTGTGTGCGTCAGTGCAGGGAGAGAGAGGGGTAGCGGGTAGGGCTGCCCACCTTGGCATGTCTGCCCTGAAATGTCTTTGGAGGTGGACATTCCAGCCACCCAGCTCTCCCTCAGCCTCAGGCTGTGTCTGTCCCTGGGGGCATGGGACAGTCTGCAGGTCAGTGAAGACACTGCACTTTCTTCCTACAGCTACATGACTGGGGCCCTGGGCCTGAGGATGGGATGAAATTGACCACTTCCGTCCCAGTCCATGCCGACTCATCAGTTGGAAGTCTGTTTCTACCGAAGTTAGGTGTGGTGGCAGACACCTGTAATCCCAGCAGCTCAGGAGGCTGAGGCAGGAGGATTGCGAGTTCAAAGTCAGCCTCAGCAATGGCGAGGTGCTAAGCAACTCAGTGACACCCTGTCTCTAAATAAAATACAGGGGCCAGGGTTGTGGCTCAGTGACAGAGCACTTGCCTAGCATGCGTGAGGCACTGGGTTCCATCCCCGGCACCACATAAAAATAAAAACAAAATAAAGGTATTGTGTCCATCTACAACTAAAAAGAAAAGACTTTTAAAAAATAAGTAAAATACAAAATGACCTGCTACCTGGTACCAGCACACCACTAGTCTCCAAGGTCCTGCTGGGGGGCGGGTCCCAGACTGCAGATTCCCTCTCTTCTGCCCTGAGCTCTGTTCTAGCTCCATACCCGGGCCAGAGACAGCACACGGTGTCAGCCCATTTTCCAGATGAGGCTAAGGAGGCTCAGAGAGGTAAAGGAATTTGCTGAAGGCCACACAGCCCATCGGTGGTGGTGAGAATGGAGCTGTGTATCACTGGGTTCTGGGGTCACGTGGTAGAAGATGAATGGAAATCATGACAGCAAGAGACCTGGGAGCCTGGAGAGGAAGAGGCCAGACAGAGACGGGGAGGGACTTGTCCAAGGTCACGCTTGTCAAAGACATTGCTGTGCCAGGCTGCTTCTTCCACCAGGTCCCCCCAGCACAACCTCCTGCCTACCAGGTGCAGCCCGAGTTCAGGGCCTGCCACCGTGCTTGGCAGAGGCCCTGGACAGCAGCAGGTTCTGCCCGGCTCTTGCTGGGTTGGCACCCGGGCCAGTGCCATCTGTCCCTGGCAGCCCCTTACCCTCCGCCCAAGATGCCTCCCACTCGGAGGGAGACCCTGGAGGAGGTGGAGTGGGTCATGGCTGGAGGTGCTGGAAGTGGCCAGCGGAAGCACTCGGCTTTCCATTGGGGAGGGCCACAGGCATGGGAGGGCCCGACACAGGGTTGGGACACCCAAACCCCCACTCTGTGCCAGAGCAGTGCTCAGGAATTCCTGGCACCCTGTACTGTCTGGGGAGGGGGAAGAACTGAAGAAAATGCCTGTTCTAGCTTCTCCCCAGCACACACAGGGAAACCAAGGCCCAGAGGGGTCAAGAACTTGCTGAAGGCTGCTCAGTGGGGTGGCAGGGGCCGCCCAGAGCCCTGGGAGGGCAGACCCTACTCACTTGCCCTCCCCCCACCCCCTCCCCCACCATCCTCCCGCCTCCCTACTCACTTGGCCTTGAAGTCCTTTCCTACTCCAGATTCCTGTCCTTGGAAGAGGCTGGTGACCCCTCAGAACCCTGGGGGTGGAGTTCTGCCCGGACACCTACTCAAGGCTGCGAGGGTTGAATGGGTTTAGACTCATAAATAACCATTAATTAATCGTTGACTAAATATGAGTGTACTGGCCACTGGAAGGTGTTGAGTGTGCCCGGGGTGCTGTGCCACTTCCTTCTCTCGTGACCTTGAGCAGGTTACTTGCATTTTTCTCCCCTCAGTTTTCTCCTCTGTAAAATGGAGCCACACAATGGCAGGCTTAAGTGACCCAGGGAAAGCTCTTGGGGCCCTCCTGGAATGTGGTCAATTGGGCCTGTGGGCTCTGGCTCCGGGTACCTGCATCATTGGCCACGCCCTAATGGAGGGCGGGCCCCGGAACGGGGCGGGGCCACGGCGGGTGGGGCCTCAGGCCTGCTCTCTCCAACTGCCCGCGGTGAACTCGCAGCGCACGGCCGGCAGGTGGCGCTCCGGCGTTTCTGAGCGCGCTGGGAGGGCGCGAGCCCGGGGTGCTGGGGGCAGATGCGGACACCGGTGCGCACGGATTCCGAGTGGACACGACTCCACGTGCGCCCGGCTGCACAAATGCTGGCGCATCCAAGGCACACGTGCACATGCGCGCAGACCCTTCCGGCCCGGGGGTCACTCCTCGCCCAAACCTCGGCCCGCTGGAATTCCGGCTTCAGCCTGTGTCCGGGTCTTTCTCACCATTTCCTGCTACCAAGACTCCCGGCACCCCCCCACCCCGACCCTGCACCCCGGCCCAGAGCTTTCCCCAGTGGGCGTTCAGCACCTCACCCCTGGTGCTCAGCCCAGGGACATTAGGGGCAGAATCACCCTGCAAGGCCTGGTGGGAGCGCACTGATGATGGCATGGTCTGGTGCCACTGACCTTGGAGCTGAGGGCACAGCGTCCTGTTATTTCCCAGGGAGGTCACTGAAGTTGGAGAGGGACACTTGTCAAGGTTCCCCTTGGGTGAGGCCAGGACCTAGGTCTAGGGGTTCCTGTGGCTGCCTGGACATCTGGACCTTCAGAATGAAGGACACTCATCCTTGGCTTCTTGGTCCCTCCTGGCCCGAGTGATCCCCTCTGGAGGCTCCAGGGTCAGGAAGGGCCCAGCTCTGCCCGCCAGCCTCCACCTGTGCTGGGCAAGTGCCTACCTACTCCTGTCCTCAATTTTCTGTCTTCCCAGGGGATGACAGCTATCCTGGCCTACCCGTGAGGACAGACTGCAGGCTCTGTCCCTGTCATTATCTGGGGTGAGCCCAGCACCTCCCAGGTGTGGCTTTTGTCTATTGCCCAATGACTGCTCAGAGACCCCCACCCCACACAGCACGGGTCCTCCGCAGGCACCAGAGGCCTCAATCCCCAATCTGTGCAGTTGGGCATCTCTGCTGGCTTCTCAGGGTGTGGAGAGGGAAGACAGACACTAGGGCAAGGGCAGCGGGGACAGGAGCCGCTGCCCAGGGAGGCCTGGCGCATGCGTGCTTGTGTATATACAGAGGTGCCCAAAAAGAATCGCTGCTACCACCCCCTCACCCCAGCCAAGATGCCCATACTGCCAGGTATGGGCCACACGCAGGCGGGCAATGCCTGGTACCCCAGCAGAAAAGAGCAGTTGGGGCACCCCCACCCGTTGCCACCCCCGAATCCATAAGCACAGTTTATCTGTGCAGGTCAACAGCGCGCGCGGTCTGCTCGGCGGAATTGTTGGAACACCCTGGATACGCCAAGAACACTCCTTAATTAGATTCCGCAGAACCCTGACACACAAACAAAAGATATTAATATCAAGCGGCGCAGCTTCAATTGCAGTTTACACAGATCAGAGAACATTTTGGGTGCAAAGAGGTTGTGTGTGTGACAGGTTGTTACTTTACAAGTTGGGGATGCGGGGCACGTGACAGGCCTGAGTGCCACCGATTCCAAGCANCTCCTCCACGGCAGACCTCTGGCCTCTGCAACTGTAAAATGATACATTTTTGTTGCTGAAAGCCACCCCCCCCCAGCCCCAGTCCCGCCACCAACCCTACCCCGTTTGTGGCACTTGGTTAAAGGCAACCCCGGAAAAGTAACGCGAGGTTTTCCAGCAAACTCGCCCCTTCCCAGGCACGGTTCAGTATCTTCCCAGATTGTGTGACTTACCACCCATAGTAGCTGTTTCCAGAAGGTTCTCATCACCTCCCAACAAGGAAATCACAACGATCACCACTCACCTCCTGGTTTCCCCTCCCAAGGTTCAGCCCTCTCTGTTGCTATGATTTATTTGCCTTTTCCAGACACTCCACAGAAGTGGGGTCCTCAAGGTCCATAGGCCCTCCATTCCTTCATGGGGTTGTGAGGCGTTCTGTTGAACCCATGGACCACATTTGGTCGATATGTTCATCCACTGATGGACATTTCTGTGGCTTTCAATCTTTCTTTGACTGTTGTGAATAACGCTGCAGTCACTGGGCGCAGTGGTGCACACCTGGAATCCCAGCGGCTGGGGAGGCTGAGTCGGGAGGATCGTAAGTTCAAGGCCAACCTCAGCAACTTAGCAAGACCCTGTCTCAAAATTAAAAAAAAAAAAAAAAAAAAAAGTCCTGGGGATGCAGCTCAGTGGTTGAGTGTCTGTGGGTTCAAAAAACAAAAAGAGTAATGCAACTATCAATATTCGTATGTAGGTTTTTGTGTGCACGGTTTAGTTTTTCCTTGGGTATGTATGCCCACAAGTGCTTAAAACCTTTTTCTAAAGCAGGGGCTAGCGGTGTAGCTTAGTGGCAGAGCATATGCTTAAGACTAAGTGCAAGGCCCTGGGTTCCATCCCCAGCACCACAATAAACAAACAAACAAACAAATAGCTAGATAGATGAGTGAATGAATAGGTAAATAGTTACATAGATGAATAAATACAAGTACACAGTTTAAAAAATGTCTCTTCCTCACATGGTACAAAAGGGATGAGCACACACTGGTCGACCCAGCAACTCAGGAGGCTGAGTCAGGAGGATAGCAGGTTCCAGGCCAGCCTGGGAGACTTATCCAGACCTGTTGTCAAAATCAAAAAGGACTCGGGGTTGGCTCCAGCCAGTGCCTGCCCAGTAGGGGTGAGGGCCTGGGTTCAATCCCCAGCCCTGAAGGACAGGCTGAGCCGTGAACCCAGAGCTTCCTGTGGCTGCCGCTCAGCCTTCCCCGTGGTGATGTCAGGCCACGGCTGCTCCTGTCCCTCCTTCCATGTGACGTGTGGCTTTGCCAGCTGTGCGGTGGCCCCAGCAGCCCCCTGTGTGCATGTGTCCCCCCTGGTGGACACAGGATGTCTCTGGGTGTTTACTGTGCTGCTTTGGCACACCCTGTCTCTGGAGCATTCGAGCATCAATCGGGTGAATTTCCCCAAGTGCAGTGGCCAGAGCTCTCCTTGCTGTACAAATGGGGACACTGGGGCCTAGAGGCGGGGGCAGGGGCCCCTCTGGCTCACCCAAGAGTGCTGCTTACTGGGCACCTATTAAGTGCTGATGCTCCCCAGGTACAACCTCATTAGACTCTGACATAGCCCAGGAGCCACCCCATGTCCGATCCACTGGTCGCCCCCTCTTCTGGTCTTCAGGAGCCCACAGTTCCTAACCTTGTACCGAGGGGACCGCGACCTGGGCCCTGCGTGTCACTCCAGGCTGGTCTTCACCCTGGCCCTGTCCCTGTGTGGCCTTGGGAAGGGGGTTTCCTTTCTGGGCCTCAGTTTCCTTGTCTACACTGCAGGGCGGGCACACCCAGCCCAGCCCCAGTGGGCAACCGTGGCCATCAAGCAAGGTCATGAAAATGCCCAGTGCCTACCGGCAGGACCAGAGCCTGAGCCGGCAGCTGGTGTCCGTCGGATTCCTGTTTCGTCCGCTGCTCTGACATTTGGGGTGGGATGCCTACTTCCCTTTCCCAGGTCAGTGACAATGATAAAAACGTGTCCCTTCGTGACAGTCACTGCCATGTCTGTGTGTCTTACCATACCTGGTTACAATGCATCTCAGGCCCCCTTCAATCACCATGTCCTCTGTCCCTGCTCTGGGCTGAGCGAATCCACCTGGCGGATGAAGACGCTCCAGGGCACTACCTGGAGGGCATCAGCCTGTGACGCAAAACAGAGACTCAGAGAGGTTAGGCAACTTCTCAGAGGGCACACAGTACACCCATGGCACCCCAAACCAACTGCTTTCAAAGTCTCTTGTCCCCTCTTTGGGTGGAGAGATCAGTGTAACCCAGAGGCCTCTCTCTTCCTCTCAGGGTCAGGACATTTCCCCATTGCAACACTGAGCAGAATTATTAGGGGCCAGTGGCCCCGTCGTCGGGGAAGGGAAAACATGATTGTTTAGAAAAAAAACTGCCTCCAATGTATTCAATTAGACGTAATTTATATAATGGCTGCTGGAGTTTCCAAAAAAATAATAATAATAATAATTGCATGACTTTCCTTCCAAGGCTCCAGAGACAAATTAAAATAATGTAAAGTAAGTTCCTAATTGGTGTGGGCCGTGGGCGTCTGGGCAGCCTCCAGGTGTGTGCCTGACACGGTGGTGGCCGGCTCCCCAGGGCCCAGCCTGCCCACCCCTCCCCGCGGGGTCCTCGTGCCTGTGCACCTGTCCACGTGCATTCTGTGTGCGATGGCCTGCCACAGCCACAGGCTGGGCTGTCCCCGCCCGGCCCCCTCCTGAGTTGGGGGCCAGAGGCTGAGGGCCTGGTGGTGGCTGCCAGGTGCAAGGTGGCTGGAGAAGGAGACCATTCTTCCAGTCTCCTCCCAGCCCCTCCCACCTGCTGTGGGCCCCTGGGACCCCGGGCTCCTCGCTCAGGGACCACAGCGCTCCCTGGGGCATCTGCCAGAGCAAAACAATCCTTTCTTCCTGTGGGGAAATAAAAGCCTGTGACAACATCCAGGGTGGCCGCCCTGGCATTCGGGAAGTGAGTGGAGAGGCCTGTGCTGACCGGTGGGATCCTGAGCCCCAGCCCCAGACCCCGCCCTCGGCCCTGGCCTCCCTCTCCCCATCTCTACAAAGCAGAGTGTGTCCCCGAAAGGTCAACGCCTGGTGGCCTTGGGTGGCTGCAAGGCTCTCCTGGGCGTGAACACCTTGGGCCTTTTCCTTCTCTAGAAGCTCAGTTTATGATGTCCCCATTTCTCAGATTTAACCCTGGAGGTCCCACAGAATTTACAGCTGATTCTGGCACGTGGGGTTAGGACAGACCCCAAAGCCCCAGGCAGGGGTCTGATTGGTGCCCTGGCACCTCCCTTAGGATTCTTCAGCCCCCAGTGCTAAGGGAACGTGGGGTGCCAGTCCTGGGGTGCGGTGGCATGGCTCAGGGTACATCAGCCCCAGGGCTCCTGCACCTCAGCTGTCCCGCCTCAGAACGTCCCTGCACCCCAGCTCCCACCTGAGCGCCCATCTGCAACCTCCCCAGCCAGAGCCACCTCTGGGACTCTCCTCTGATCCTCTGGTGTTGCTTGGCGGTGTCCCCTGCAGTGCCCACATCATTGGTCAGGTGTCACAGGCTGTCACGGTGCACGGTAGCTCTCTCTCTGCAAGGCAGGGACAGTGACCCATCATCTCCGTGTCCCTGGGAGTGGTGCCCAGCTTGAGGTACCAAACTCGTGGCCAGTGGATTAGCGAGGTGGCGACACGTTGCTTCCTGTTAGCAACCAGGATGGGAACAGACATATTTCAACTGAATCACAAGTTAAAAAGCCAAATGTAGGAAGACATCTGCACCTTGGGGAAGAAATGCACCCTGAGACTGAGGAAGGGAGGAGAGGGGAGGGGTGGGGGTTGTTGGAGGAGGACAAGAGGGTGGCCTGGCCCCCTTGTCCCCTCTGGGAGAGGCACCCGCCACAGAGCTGAGGCTCCTGGGTGGCTGGGCTGGGAGGGACAGAGATGGTCACCTCCTTCTCTCCAGAGTCAATAGCCCAATCTGAAATGAACAAAATCACCCTTCACTTGGGGGACTGGCCTGATCGTGGGGTGCAGGCAGGCTCCCTGTCCCAGGGCATCCTGGGCCTCTCCACCTGTCCAGACTCCTGTCCACGGGAGCAGCCGCTCCAGCGCGTGTTGGTGCTGACTGACCAGCTCTGGCCTGCTCCTGCCCCCTGGGCTCTGGGTCAGAGTTAGTGATGGGGACTGCCCCACTTACAGACAGGAGGGGCAGACTCCCTGGAAGTGGTACTGCCTGGCTGTAGAGGCCACTCGGGTGGGGGTCCTCAGGGAGGACAGTCCATGGCTGGCCAGCTGGATAGCCTCTGATTTGCCCCCTTCCTGCCCCTGCCTGGTGCTGGGCGCCTCCCTCAGCCTCAGCTCACCTGGTCTCCCTCTGACTCCATGCCAGGCCCCCAGCCTCCGTCCTCCCCCACCCTCCTCCTCCGCTGTCCTCACCCCCTGCTCATCTCGAGCTGCAATTACAGCTAATCAGATACCTGAGCCGCTTGCGAAGCTATTAGCAGTTCTCCCTGCCCGGTGGGAAATCAGCCGGGCTGGACAATTAGCTTTTTAGTTCCAACTCGGATTCTGATGCAAGCAATAAACAACTGGCTGCTCCCTGCCCCCTCCCGCCCACCCCCCCTCCTGCTCCTCCTCCGCGGGGGCCTCCCCACCCAGATGCCCAGTGGTCCCGGGGATCCCGCAGCCTCCCTGCAGCCTGCGGGCCTGGTCCAGCGCCCTGGCCATCACCCACAGCGATGGACCCTCCCAAGCCAAGCGCCCTCGATCGCTTTCTATCATGAGGTTTTGAAAAAAAAAAAAAAATTCGGAGAGGAGGGGCAGTGACCTGGGCTATTTTCAGGGGGTCTGCAGCCCCTGCACCCCCAGGCTAACTCCTCCTGCCTGCTGAATTCCTCGCCATGTGTGTGAGTGCGTGCAAGCCTGCGCGTGTGTGTGTGCACGCGCGTGGGTGTGCGCCCGCGCGCGCGCGCCTGTTTGTAATTAAGCAGTTAATTGCGCCGGGTTCTTGATTAGCTTTGGGGGATGGTAATGTTCTAGCGAGAGGAGGTGTTGTGTACAGTTCAGAATCATTTAGAGAAATTGGAGCTAATTTTGCTGTCTGCGCTTATTACTGCATTAATTTAATTTGGGTTGCTTTTAGCTCATTAACACATCTAATTAATTCGTTGACATCACTATTAAGATGTCTCTTTGAAATTGGCGTCTCCAGATAATCAGGATGGAAAGGCTGACACGCCAGCGCGGAGCTGCCTGGGAACATGGAGAAGGGGCGGGAAGGAGACCAGACCACTAATGAATTTTCCATCAGCAGCGCGCGCGGCTCGTCGGAGGGGGTGTGAGGCGGGCGGCGGCGGGAGCTGTAAGACAAAGGAAGGGGGAGCCCGCGAGCTCGCGGCCGGCCGGGTCTTAAATATTGAATTGCTTAGGAAAACAAACAGACCGGCCCGGAGCTGCAGAGTGGCGGCGAGGCTGCCCGCTGCCCGCCCCGGCTGCGCTGCTCCGGGCACTTCCTGGGTGACCCTGGAGGGGCTGCCCATCTGGAAGGGGCATGGCAGAGGCCTGGGGGGAGGCAAACCTGCCACCGGGAGATCACATGAACTGGGAGGGCATCTGTGGACCCTCTTGTTGGACAGATGGGGAAACTGAGGCTCAGAGATGGGAGCTGTGTGGTTCAAGGTCACAAGAAGTTTGGGGGCTGTCCACGGAGACAGGCACAGCCCAATGCATGCTGTGCATCATTCCCGTCTCCCTGGGGCTCCTGTGGGGCACTGGGAGAGGTGACTCTCCCGCTCTCAGGGTGGCGAGGCTGGGGCTGCCGGGCCAGCTGCAGCTTCTCAGCATGCGTCCGCCAGGATTGGGGTCCCCTGGATCCCTTTAGGTCCTGGGCCTCACAGGCTCACTTCCTCTGGAAGGTCCCCTGTCCTTCTCTTGGGCAGAGTCACCTATCTGTGTGTCCAAGGGAGTCCTCAGGCCGCCCCTCCTCCAGAGGAGCCCCTGGATTCCTACCTGGAGGCAAAGCTGGCCAGCACGTGCCTGCAGCTGGACCAGAACGTGAGGACCCCCTTGTCTCCTGAAGTGCAAGTTCAGTTCCCTGGGACTGAACCCACAAGGTCAAACTCTGCCTCCGTTCAGCAGATTCTGCTCCAGCACCTGCCATATTTAAGGTCCAGGCTGGTCAAGAAGACGCCTGCTCTGCATCCACAGAGAAGCAAGGCTCCCAGGGTCTCACGCTTCCTGGGAGGGGTCCATGCTTCCTGGGAGGACCTCCTGTTACTCTGTCACTCTATCTGGGTGGCAAATAAGAGGATGCCCAAGGGCTTAGGTCCTGCAGGGTGATGGTCTCACACTCTTTCTGGGACTTGAGGCAAGGAAGCCTTCAAGGAGGAGGTGAACTCAAGTTGAAGGACGAGTAGGAGTTCGTCACCCGTCATGTTGGAGAGCAGGGGGTCCAGGTCCAAGGAGCCCCGGGGGCTGCTCTAACAAAGCTCTGCCCACCCAACCCCTGCCCTGTTCTAACCTTCAACATGCGATTGGGGCAGGGCTCCAAGGGAGGCTCTGGTGGGAGCCAGAGAGTCCACTGCAGTCAGCTTGCCCGTGCGGCGGTCCCCAGCCCTGGACCCTCTCCAACGGGCTTCTTCACTGGATGCCTGGGCTTCCTAAAGCCTGGCACCAGGATCCAAGAGCAAACTTCCCAGGAGAATGAGCAGAAGTTCCCGGCATTTTTATGACCCAACCTTGGAAATTTCTCAGGCTCTGAGTGGAGGCAGTCACTGAGGTCTGTCCAGTTTCCAGGGGAGGGGGGACCTGGTCTCATTTCTTGATGGGGAATGTCTTGGAAGAACACGGGATGGCAGGTGCAGCTGCACCTCTCCTTGGACAATGCAGTCGGCCACCTTGGCTCTCCTCTTTGTCCACTCTGCCCTGCCGTGTTCCCTAAGACTCATATGCTGAATAACCCCCCAGAACCTCAGCATGTAGCTGGATTTGGAGACAGGTTTTGTGCAGAGGAAATTACTAAGCCTTCCCCCTCATCTGTGGAGGATGCCTCCCAAGACCCCCAGTGGAGGACTAGAACCATAGATAGTATCGAAAAACCGTACAGACTGTTTTGTTTTGGGTAGTGGGGATTGAACCCAGGTGTGGTGGTTTACCACCAAGCTGCATCCCCAGCCCTTTTAATTTTTAAATTTTGAGACAGGGTCTCACTAGCTTGCTCAGGGCCTCACTAATTTGCTGAGGCTGGCCTCCAACTTGTCATCCTCCTGCCTCAGCCTCCTAATTTGCTGGGATTACAGGCATGCACCACCCCTCCTGGCTATATACTGCTTTTTTCCCCTTCCTATACACATATGCCTGAGACTGAGTTTAATTTTAGGCACAGTAAGATACTAACAATGATAATTAAAAATAAAATAGAACAATCTTAACAATACACTGTAACAAAAGTTATATGAATGTGGTTTTGCTCTCTCAAAATATCTTATGTCCTGTAGATCTTAGCAAGCTCTCCAGACGATTCGTTTCCTTATGCTTTCCCTTTCATTTTATTTTTGTGCTGGGGACTTAATCCAGGGGTGTCCTACCGCTGAGCTTCATCCCCAGGACCCCGTTTTGAAATCAGAGCTCCCAGCCCTTTTAATGCCTTGAACTTGGGATCCTCCTGCCTCAGCTTCTTGAGTAGCTAGGACGATAGTCATGGGCCCCCATGACTAGCTTCTTTTTCACTTTTAAAGGAAGCACTTCATGGCTTCTTTTTGGCATATCTGAATTGCCAGCATCGTGACTCCTGTGCTTTGGCCATGGATTAAGATCAGGGAGGGTCACCTGACACCCACCGCAGTGATGAGCCTGATAACCAGGATGGCTGCTGAGTGCCTCATGGGAGGGTAGCACATACAGCACAGACACGCTGCACAAAGGGATGCTTCCCAGCCTGGGCAGAGCAGGAGGGTGAGAGATTTCACGGCACTACTCAGAATGGCGTGCATTTAAAACACGAATCACTTATTTCTGGAATTTTCCATTTAATGTTTTCAGACGTGGTTGACCAGGGGTGACAGAAAGGGGTGGTTGTAAGGTGGATGAGGTCACGGGTGGCCCTATACCATCTGAGCCGTAGAAGTAGAAGGGATCCGTGCACAGATGTGGAGGGACGGTCCTGTGGGGACTTGGGGACAGGGCAGTCTGCAAGCGGCCTCAGGAGGAGCCAGCCTGCTGCAGCTGACCTTGGACTCCAGTCTCCTGAACAGTGAGGAATCGGTGTCTGAGCTGAGCTGCCAGCAGGCTGTGCCTCGTCACGCGGCTCGAGCAGATGAAGGCAGAGGCTCTGCTGTCCTGTGACTTTGCGCACCGTTCTGGCTCCTGGGCCCGTCCTTGTCAGCCCCTGAGTTAGGCTGACACGGGGTTGGTGAGCTCCCTTGCCCTCTGTCTCCCCAGGAGGTGAGTCCTGAGGGGACTAATCCTTGTCTTTGGTCCACAGCTGTCTCTGTGGCTAGGGCCTCAACCAGTTGGAACTGGGAGCAGGGCCTGGGAGGCCCTTTGGGGGGCTGGAGCATGGGGGAAAGGATGGGGGTCCTAGGAAAGGGGTCGAGGCAGCTAGGGTGGGGGGTGGCACTCAGTGGCCACGGGCCTGCATGGCATCACCTCACCGTTTTAATAACCAGTGCTGCTGCATGGATGCAGCCTGTGCATGGTGCATAATAGGTGCTCATTAAAAACCCAGTGAATGAACCAAGATTTTGCTGTAAAGCCAGGGCAGGTCTTCACCAGGACCAGGCGTCCAGGCCCATCCCTTTCTGGCACAGGACCCGGGGTTCGCCCTTGCCTAAGACTCAGCCCTCCTGTTTTGCAGCCTGGTCCAACCATTCCTCACCCCTCACCTCTACCAGCCAGCGGGCACTTATGGAGCACCTACTGTGTACCTCACTGTGAAGGGCTCCTGGTCTCCCCAACACCCCTCTCCCAGGCCACCAGGGTCTGTCAGTGTGAGCCCCCAGGACATCCCCACTTACCTCCCGGCACCAGTGAACAAGGGCTTGCGGAGGGAGTGGCTCAGCCCTGGCCGTGGGGAGCAGGCCTCTCGGTCTCGGCCCTTGGCCCAGGGCCAGACGCAGAGCTCTGCCCAGGCCTCTCTCCACGGCCAGGCTCATTTCTCAGGAGGTCCCGGGCCTGGCCTGCTATCTCACCTCAAGTCCTCTGGGTTGTCCCCTTCCCTGGGGTGTCCTTCTGTGCCCGCCTCAGTCAGAAAGGCAGAGGGACCCAAGTCCCTGGCAGAGCTGGGTGATCCTGAGCCTCCCGTTGGTCTGGGCTGTGTCCCCCGAGGGCAGGCCAGGTGGGCGGCCGGGCAGCCTCCCCAGCCAGGGAAGCTCTGGAGAAGGGCGGGCGGGGCCTGGCAGAGGTTGTCCCAGGATATCTCCCATGGTGCACCTGGCCACAGGGGGCCGTGGGGAGGAGGGACAGGCAGGGCCAGTCTCACAGGCAGGGGCCACGCAGGCACCCTGCACCCTGAGCTCAGAAGGGCCCTGAGCCTGGCTTAATGCTCAGCCCTCGGGGCCTTGAACTTCCTGATAATGGTGGCTCGAAGCTCATGTTTTGGAAGCAAAATCTGAAGGTGAGGATCAGCAGGTGAGCAGAGGTGTGAGCCTGGCTCCTGTATCTGCATTCAAAATGGACACCGTCATCTCATCCGGGAGGGGTGGCCACGCCTGTCATCCGAGCTACTTGGAAGACCAAGTCCGGGGCAACCCAAGTTCAAGACCAAACTGGCAGCATGGTGAGACCCCCTCCCATCTCAAAAAATAAAAAAAAAATTGATATCGCATGACATCCTTCATGGCCATAATTTATTTTATTTTTATTTTTTTTTCAAGAAAAAAAATCTTATTTTATTCTCTTTCTGCTTCTTTTAAAAACTGTTAAGAGATTTATTATCATTTCTAAAGGTGCCATTTATATAATTGCAAAATAAAGTCAAACACATAAACTTTCTATTTCTTAGAGAAATCTTAAAAATCTGTTTATCAAAGAATCTCTAGAGAGTTAATACTCCTTTAGAACTTATTTGTACTTGGGAAGTGGAATTTCATTTTAAAATTTTTCTCTTGTAATCATGGTCTGTCTACTTTCTAAAAAGAGTGCCACATGGGTGAAAATTCTGTTTGTTACCATGTTTTGGATATGGACCAGTATTTATTTATTTATTTATTTATTTTTATTGTTGGCTGTTCAAAACATTACATAGTTCTTGATATATCAATTTAAATTAGATTTCTTTTCTTCACTTAAAATTACTTTAAGTAGCACATAGAAAACTCTATGGTGCTGGGCACAATGGCGTACGCCTGTAATCCAGCAGCTTGGGAGGCTGAGGCAGGAGGATCTCAAGTTCAAAGCCGGCCTCAGCAAAAGCGAGGTGCTAAGCAACCCAGTGAGACCCTGTCTCTAAATAAAATACAAAATAGGGCTGGGGATGGGGCTCAGTGGTCGAGTGCCCCTGAGTTCAATCCCTGGTACCCAAATAAAACAAAACTCTATGGTGCTAAGACCACTCCATGGGAAAAGGACAGTCTTCTGAACAAATAGTTCTGGGCAAGTGGAGACCCACATGCAAGAGAACCAGGTTGGACCCCTACCTCACACCACATACAAACAGCAGCTTAAACTGGCCCAAAGTCCCAAACATAAGAGCAGATCCATAGTTCGCTTAGAAGAAAGCTTGGGGGAAAGCTCTGTGACCTTGGATGTGGTGGTGATTTCTTGGCCATGACTCTGGGTGAAAGAAGAATTGACAAATCGGACTTCTCCAAAATCTAAGACTTTTGTACAGCAAAAAGATACTATCAAGAGACTGGAAAGGTCACCCACAGAATGGAAGAAAATATCTGCAAATCACATATCCGGTAAGGAGTTAATATCCGGGATATATAAAGTCCCTTACGACTCTTGACAACAGCAGAACTCGATTAACAAGGGGGCAAAGGACTCCAGAGAGAGTTCTCCAAAGAAGACATGAGAATGGACAACCGACACTGGATCCTCGGGGAAATGCAAATCAGCACCTCTGTGAGAGAGTACTTCGCAGACATTCAAATGGCTATTGTCAAAACAAAAAAACCCAGAAAAGAGCCCAGTGAGTGGCACAAGCCTGTAATCCCATTGGCTCTGGAGGCTGGGGCAGGAGAATCGAGCTCAGAGCCATCCTCAGCAACGGCGAGGCGCTGAGCAACTTAGAGAGACCCTGTGTCTAAATAAAATACAAAACAGGGCTGGGGATGGGGCTCAGTGATCGAGTGCCCCTGAGTTCAATTCCTGGTACCCCCCCCAAAAAAAAAACCCCAAACAAACAAACAAAAAACAGAAGTGTCTGCAAGGTGTGGAGAAATTGGAACCCTGTGCACCGTTGGTGGGATAAGGTGGTGAAGCCACTGTGGGCATCAGTGTGCAGGTTCCTCAAAGGTCAAACATACCATTACCCTAAACTATAGCAGAATTGGAAGCAGGCACTCAAGAGATATTTGCACACCCCTACTCACCGTGGCGTCATTCACAGCACCCAGAAAATGGAAGTGAGCCATGTGGCCATGGATGAGAGAATGAGTAAGAAAAAAAAAAAAAAAAAAAGGTCTGGACACACAATGGAATATTATGCAGCTGTCAAGAAGGATGTTGTGACATGTGCTGCAATGTGGATGAGCCCCAAGGACAAGGTGTTGAGTGGAATAAGCCAGACACAAAGGGAGAGACACTGTGATTTCACTGGCAGGATGTCCTTGGAGCATCCGATCCACAGAGACAGAACATAGGATGGTGGGGGTCATGGCTGGGGAGGGTGTTCAGTTTGGGAAGATGAAAGCGTCCTGTGGATGGTGGATGACCTGGTGATACAGCAACGTGTGTATGCTGAATGTCATGAGCCGTCAACTTAAAGATAGTCAAAACGGTAGTTTTTTGTACCTCTATTTTACCACGACAAACATTTAAAAGAAAAAAAAATTAGTTGAAAAACTATGAATAACTGACAGTACTTCTAGGGAGGCTGAGGTGGGAGGATCACAAATTTGAGGCCAGCCTCAGCAAATTAGTGAGGTCCTAAGCAAGTTAGTGAGTCCCTGTCTCTAAATAAAAAAAATAATAAAATAAAAAGGGCTGGGGATGTGGCCCATTGGTAAAGCACCCCTGGGCTCAATCCCCAGGACCACAAAGAAAAGAAATTTATTGTCCTGAGACCCCTTGACTTTCTTTCCTACTTTTCTGCCCTTCTTAGAAATCCTATTTTTCCCTCTGTTCCTTGACTCCGTTTACCAACGGCTCCACACATGGGGACACAGGTGTTTTGTGTGTCAGGACATCTCTGGAAGGACTCCCAGCAAACCGTGACATTGACCTTGTCTGTCAGAGAGAAGCTGGGTGCTGGGACAGTGGGAGAGGAACTTTGCCTCATTAACCCTTTAGAAATTCAGGCGCCCTGGAGAAGGGCGTGTCCCCGGAAGTGCAGCTCAGTGACCACGAAGTCAGCACAGCCTGGTGGCCTGTCTGTCAGAGCAGGGGCCCATCCGCAGCCCACACACTCTGGGAGACGTCGCCCTCTGGACCCCTCCTGCAGCCCTGGGTGCTCGGGGTCTTCCTAACCTGTCCCGTGCTGTCCCAGGGGTCCCTGGTGGAGGGGCCTCTGGTGCTCTCCGCCCCATCCTGCAGACCACCAGACGTCTGCTCTCTCCCGTGACCCCCGGGACTCATGTCCAGTTACTGTGGACACCTGAGCGCAGGCATTTGCTCTTTGGGGCGCGAGGCGAGGCCCTCCCTACGTTACAGACCCTAAATATTGGGGGCACGTTGCTGTTTAACAAATAAATTGAAAAATACAACGGTCGAGGCCCAGGCCTCTGGACTTGGAGGTTCTGGACCCCGGAACTCACTTCCCCGGGGGGGGGGGGGGGGAGTCAGGGTCTGGGAAGCCATCCTGGGGGATGGCCCAGGGCGGAACTGGCCGGTGTGGGTCCTCTGGGGTCCTCGGGCAGCCCCGGCCCTCCAGCAGAGGCCCACCCAGGACCCAACCCAAAAGCAGCCCGAGAGGGAGCCTGAGAGAGCCAGATGGGGACCTGGGTGGGCTCAGCATCAAGGGGCACCGGGCAGGCCTGTGGGCAGCACCGACCCGCATGGTCTCCGCATGGGTCCCCGGGCTCCGGGGGGCATCCCGCAGCTCTGGGCCCACTCTTGTCCCGTGATTTGGATCCTTGGGGCGCTCGTTGGAAACGGTGTCTTTAGCACTTCATTAAACACTTCAGTTTAGCGACACCTTGGGGGGATTCCCAGCCCGGGTCCCGTGGGCGGGGGACAAACAGCGGCATCCATTAACCCAGCTCCCTCTCCGGGGTGCAGTTGGATGGCAGAGCCCCTCAGAAAGTGCATGTGCCACAATTAGACGCCAGGCTCTCGCTGCCATGGGTACCCGCCATTCCTCCCGGTGGGTACTGGCTGCCCCCCAAGCCACGCAGAGCTGTGCTCCCTGAGGTGGATCAAGGATGGCACAGACCCCACCTCCTGAGCTGATCTGGCTCCCTGGCGCTCACGTCCTCGTGGGACCCCTCCCCCAATTGTGGGCAGGACCCTGATGCTTCTGACAATCGGAGGTGGGACAGGCGAGGTGTGGCACTCCAATGATCTTGGGAGTCCCACGGGGACCTCGCCTTTGGTGTCTTAGAGAGGCGGCTCCCCTGTCCCCAGAGGCCAGTGTGGTGGAGTCACCAGCTCCAGCAGAGCAGCCGGGCACCAGCCCTGCTGCAGGGCCGAGCAGAGCACCGCCTGAAGAAACAGCTGGGGCAGAGGCTCCCCGGGGAGCTGCAGGTGAGAACTCGGCCCAGCACCAGGACTGCAGCCTGAGAGAGCCTGCAGAGGACCCTCAGCCCTGACCCTCAGAGACTGAGACCTCAGGTGTGTGTCACGCTGGGCAGCGTTAGAAAACCAATGCGATCCCATGGGGTGGCACACACCTGCAATCCCAGCAGCTCGGGAGGCTGAGGCAGGAGGATCGTGAGCTCAAAGCCAGCCTCAGCAAAAGCGAGGCGCTAAGCAACTCAGTGAGACCCTGTCTCTAATAAAATACAAAATGGGTGTGTGTGTGTGTGTGGCTCAGTGGTCAAGTGCCCCTGAATTCAATCTTCGGTACCCTCCCTCCAAGCCCCCCCACCCCCCGCATCTGTAAAACAGCTGCTTGGAGGAATGAGCACAGGACCCGGTGCCTGTCATCAGTCTCTCTTCTCAGATGCAGCCAAAACGTCACCTCCTGGAGGAAGTCTTCCCAGATTGCCCTCACCGCACAAGGCAGAATGATCAGGCCTCTTGAAGGCAGGGCAGGCCTGCACCGCCCCTGGCTCAGCCCCGGCTGGGGGCCTACAGAAATGAGCTGGCGGGGTTGGAGGATGGGCGTGGACGTGGCAGCTGGGTGCCCACAGCGGCGTCTGCAGAGCTTCCCTAGGGCACAGTCTTAGCTGGTAAAGTGCAGGGCTGGAGGAGGACTGTCCCCAGCTTGAGCTCAGGTGGCTCCCTGCAGGTCTGCCCAGCTTTAGGGACACCCCCCCCTCTGCAGGAGCCCCAGCCCACTCGAAGCAGAAATTGTGTGAGCCAGGGCTACCTGAGTCTGCCGGGGACCCAGTGGCATTTCCTGAGGACCCATATGACTCCATTTCTTCCCCTGCAATATGGCAAGCAGCTGAACAGCCCGAATCTGAGCACTCAAACTCCAAAATGCCCCCAAATCTGAAGGTTTGGCGTGTTATGTCAGCGCTAAGACATTTTGGATTTCAGAACATTTTTGGGTTTCCAGATAAGGGATGCCCAACTGGTCTATGCAAAAATCTAAAAAAAAACCTCTGAAATCTGAAACACTTCTGGTTCCAAGCATTTTGAATAAAGGATAATCAACTTGTACTAGGATTTTTTTTTTTTTTTAATAGTTGAGAAAAACATAGGCTCAGAGGAGTTAGGCAGCTTTACTAGAGACACACAGCAGGGCCAGGATCTAAACTCTGATCTTGCCTGTCTCACGCTATGGCCCCTGGGGCCTCAGGACCATTGACTGGGGCCCCATTTCCCACTAATAGGCTGGAGTGGAGGGAGATTTCAATCCAATAATGCAAAACTGCAATAACCATTATAATTAATTTATACAAAAGACATTATAAAATTACACTCTGTGCATTCCAATCCCATCCATGAGGTGCACGGGCTTCCCAGTTAAGCTACCGGGCCTCATGAAGACAGACGGGAAAGAGGTATTTCAATATTTCTTATAATTTTATATTCTCTCTAATATCTCTCATGCTAATTTCATTATGCAACGCAGTCGGCACGGTGATGTAATTATTGAAAAGTAATTTTGCAATAAATGGATTTAAATGTGTTGGAGTCCGTTGTAAATTCAATCTCGCAGTGAGGGTGACGGGTGCAGGCGGGAGGTGGTGAGGGGGCCGGGCCGGGGGTGGAATCGGAGATGTCCTGCGGGACCCTGGCCAGCCTGGAGTCTCCTTACACCTGCGAAGACCAGGACTGACACCTACCTAGGTATTGAGAACCCTAAGCCTGGCCCACCCTGCCCTAAGCCCCCTGGCCTCAGGGCCCTCAGCTCCCTGTGACCCTCTCTGTAGCCCCAGGGACTGAACTCAGGGACACTCGACCACAGAGCCCCATCCCCAGCCCTATTTTGTGTTTTATTTAGAGACAGGGTCTCACTGAGTTGCTTAGGGCCTCACTTTTGCTGAGGCTGGCTTTGAACTCACGATCCTCCTGCCTCAGCCTCCTGAGCCGCTGGATTACAGATGTGCACCACCATGCCCAGCTCTGTGGTCCCTCTTGTGTCCCCTCCCAGACAGATTCACATGGCAGCCAATGGGCCCAGGCCACATCATCCATACCTTGCATGAGACCCTGGGATAAACTCCAGCTCGGCCCAACTGACCTTCCCTCCTGCCTTCTGACCTTTCCACTTTGACCTGTGCCCCCTCCCATCCCACCTCAAGGTCATCTTATAGGCTGGTCCCTCTGCCAGGACAGCTATCCCTCCCCATATGCCCTCAGCCCCGAGTGCCTTGCTGAGACTGGCCCAGCCATGGGACAATGACACTCATGAAGTCGCTGCTCGGAGTCTCTGGACCTCTCTGCTCCCCTGAAGGACTTTCCTCATGAAGGGACACAGCACCTTCTGGCTTGAGGCAACATGAGCCAAGTTGGGGGAAGATTGGGGGGACCGTGGCAAAGCCTGGTCTATGGGGAATGCTCAGACGGGACCTCCCCCAGGGAGCCTTCTGTGCCTGGCAGGGACCACAGTGGCTAATAAGCAGAGATGCCCACTGGGCAGGAGAGAGGGCGACAGGGGAGCTGGATGGGATCCCAGTGTGCAGAGCCGGGAGGTGCAGCTTGGTGTCCTCACCTGTCAAGTGGGGAACCCCTGTGCCAAGTTGGAGGGAAGGAAGAAGTGTGCATACAGCAGGTGCTCAGTAATTGCCCCGCTTGCTCCACAAAGGCCAAGAAGAAAAGGTTGGTCCATCTCCTTGGCTCATGCACGGCTCATGGGTCAGGCATCCTGTTTCTACCTGCTGACCACTGACCGGCCTCTCAGCTGTGCTTCCGAGGGGACATGTGTCAGCTCAGGCACCACTCGAGACCACCCAGAGCCATCCCTGTTGGAGGGGCCCCACTGAGGGGTGCTGCCTGGGTCCTGCTGCGACCATCTCACATATGGGGAAGAACGAGGCCAGGCCCCTGTGGTCACTGGCCCTCCCAGGCGGGGACACCTTTGTCCTCTGACAGGTGTCTGCACCTCCCCACCCACTCTGCTCCAGCCACCCCTCCTGTCACTCCTGGAACTCTCTCTGCTCCCCAGGCTGGCACCAGGGCCCTCCCTGCCACAGCCAAACCCAAGCTGCAATTTGTTCTTGGGCGATGTGTAAATTGGCACCTCATTGATTATTAATGAAGTGCTAATTGCTCTTTGCAACCGATTCTGATGCGCAGGCAGCTGGGGCTGTTTGTACAGGTTTCAGGAGTCCCTGTCCCTTCCACAGCTGCAGGGACCCGTAGCACCGGACAGGGGCAGGACCCCGGGCAGCGTGCCGAACCCCCACCCTGTCCCCACAGAGGGGCCTGAGGGCAGAACAGGAAGCCCACGCAGAAACCAGCTGTGTGTCTTCCAGAGAGGGACAGCCAGGTCACAGTGCCTGTTCCGGTGGCCTTGGGCCCCGGGGCCTGGCTGGGGTCTGGGTGGCCTTTCACCTCACCGTCTCACTGCCCGGATGCTGCAGGCCCCTCCCATGAACTGTGGCCTGGGGAGAGGTGGCCACGCCATGTCACTCTTGGCTTCCACCCTGGGGTCTGGCTGGGAGGCTGAGGACTGAGGTGGTGCTGGCCCAGGTGGCCTGGTCAGGAGGGCCTGTCCAGGGGCAGAGGCTCTGACGCAGTGGAAACGCCAGCCGCCTGGAGACTCAAGATGGCTGTTGCCCAGTTGCACCAGGCGGTTGCCTGGCAACAGGGGTTCAGGGACGTCCCCAGCAGAGCTGGCTGCTCTGGGGACCAGGGCCTGGTCATCGCAGGATCCCCCGGGTCTCCTACCTCCTGGCAGGAGCTGAGGTCCCAGGCCTGACGACTGAGGAGCGGCCGTCCCTCTGCCCCACGTGCAGACAGTGTCAGGGAGACGTGCACGAGGAGCTTCCTGAGGGGACCCGGCACCTGCGCCAGGTGGGCGGGGGAGGCAGTTATGGAGGCTTCTTCCCAGGCTGGAGCTCAGCTTGCTCCCCAGTTCCCTGCGGGGCTTGTGGGGTTCTGGTCTGTCCCTTGATGTGGGCGGTGGGCCCTGCTGGCCTGGGAACAGCTCCCCCCAGCAGCCCTCGTGCCTTGGGGTCCAAGGCTGGGGTGGGGAGGTGGTGGGGCTCTGGGACTGACCTGTCCCCCGGGGGGACTTCGGCTGGGTTGACCTCCTGGGTGACATCCCCTGGGGATGTGGGGAAGGTCTATGAAGCTCTGGTGTAGACCTGTCCCATGTCGGGCCAGGAAAGAGCTGCCACCTCCCCTGTCCCATAGACAGAGAGGCCACACAGTGAGGTCAGCACTTGTCTGTTGAGCTCTGTAAGGTGGAGACCCTCAAGCCCGAACATGCATGCCACGGCTCTGGAGGGAGACAGCAGGAGGGTCCCCCATGTGGCCTCATGCAGGAGGGAACAGGGACAGCAGGGATCAGGAACAGGGACAGTAGAGATCAGGCGAGAGGGAGTCTCCTGNAGAGGGAGAGGGAGGGGGAGGGGGAGAGGGAGGGGGAGGGGGAAGGGAGGGGGAAGGGAGAGAGGGAGGGAGAGAGGGAGAGGGAGGGGGAGGGAGAGAGGGAGAGGGAGGGGGAGGGAGAGAGGGAGAGGGAGGGAGAGGGACAGGGAGAGAGGGAGGTGGGTGGAGAAAGAAGAAGAAAAAGAAGAAGGGGGAGGAGGAGAAAGAGGAAGAAGGAGGAGGAGGAGAGGAGGGAAGGGAGGAAGGAGAGAATTGGAGAGCCCAGGGGCAGGGCTGCTGTTACCCGCCCCTCGAGTGGGTGGGCACAAGCTGCTGGGCTGGGAACCAGGGCACCTGTCCCGCCCCAGCCTCTGGCCCCTGTGCAGGCCCAGGTGGCTCCCTCCGGGTCATGCTCTGGCTCAGCAGAGCGTCCCAGGGAGGTGAGCTGGAGGTAGCATCTTGGCCACCAACTTAGCAAAGCACTCGTCTAATATTTTAAGGGCTTTGAGGGGCTGGGGCTGGGGCTACTGGCAGAGCGCTTGCCTCGCATGTGGAGGGCCCTGGGGTTGATCCATCTACAACTAAAAAATATTAAAAAAGAAGAACTTTAAATTAGTACAAAACATCCGTGAGGAACAAAATACCAGAAGGCCAAATAAAGACAGGGAGGTGTCCTGCATCTCCCTCGGCCTTGCACTCGGTGTGGCCAGCAGGGCATCAGGAGAGCTCTCAGGGGCTTAGTGTTGAGGGCTGGAGGTGGACGATGGGGCTGCACCTTTAAGGCAGCACGAGACCCCCCACTTTCCACGCCAACAAGGCTCAGGGCCCAGCAGAGGTCCTGGTGGGGCCCCTGGGCAGCAGCAGGGACGGGGACAGCCTGGGGGTGTTTGAGGGTATCCACCTGGTGGGTGGGTGGGGAGGGGAGGTGGCAGAGAAGGACTGAGCAGAGCTGGGCCTCACTGCATGGCTTCCTGAGGTGGGGACCCTGCTCCCAGGTCGACCCCACAAGGAAGCAGCAGTGTCAGGGCTTCCAGTGGACATCCAGCCCTACTGCCACTCATCAGCAGCATCTGGAAGAAACACACCTGCATTTGTCCCTACCAGTGAGCTGGCCTGTCCAGACCGGCCATGATGTACATGAGCTCCCTGGTGCCATCTTCTCCTTATCAGGGTCTCTGTGATTCCTGAAGGGTGCTTTTTCCTTGTTGTGTAGTACTCCACCACAAAGGTCTCTTATCACTCTCCTGCAGGGAGTAATGGAGTTGATCATGGCCTAGTCACCATGGATGTTCCAGTTAGAATGTTTCTGTCCACATCTTTGGTGTACACACACACATACCAAGAACACACTTTGTACCATGAATAGGTGTTCCTGCCCAGAGAGCCATGTTGGGGCTCCCCGGGCTCAGACAGACAAGGGAGATGTAGCTTGTGGCCCTAAGCACCCAGATTGGGGTGACTCCCCAGAGGGGCTCTGTGTGACCCAACCCTCATCCTGTTCAGCACTTTCTGCTTTGAGTCCCTCAGTCCTAGGAACACACAGTGGCTGCCCCCTGCTGGGGCCTGGCCTAAAGTCTCTTTTCTCTTTTAATTTTCAACCTCTCTGTTTATTACTTCCGTAATCAGGGGGGGAAGACTTCTAACAGTAGCGGTGGGGGGGAAAGGAGAGAAAGGGGCTTCCGCTTAGGAGGGTCGAGGGTGGCAGCGGGGAGGGCCGAGGCCTTAGGCTTCTTGTCCCCTCTGTGTTTCTGTTGCACTTGGAACCCAGCCAGGCCTCCTGACTCCTGGGACCCCCACCAAATCCTCTGAGCATGACATCCCTGTGGGTCATCCGGGGTGGGGGTGGGGCGGGGCTGTCTCAGGTCTCCCAACCCCAATTCCACCTCTGGCTTCCTCAGTGGGGCCCGAATGGGCTTGGCCTGGGCTCAGAGGCCTTTTGAGGGGGAGACCCGCAGAGAAGAGAACGGAGAGGACACAAAGATCAGGCAGCAGCCTCCAAGAGCCCTGCCTGAGGTCCCACCACCTGGGCACACTCACCTGGCAGACAGTCTCCCTCCCTGTCTGTGCCCTCCCTGGACGCCTGGTGTCTCCCTGTCCCCCTGCCTCTCATGTTCCCACGAAGGGCCTCGGCCTGGCCTCTGCCGCTGGAGGCAGGAAGGGGCCTCCCCGGGCTTGACACCTGGGGGGCTGGGAGGGGGTGGTGAGGGCGACGGATGTGTTTCAGATACGATGCCTACCCAAAATGTAATAAATATTTAATTTTATTTTATTAAATACTAAATTGGTGACGGCTGACACTTTATTAAAGCGTCAGGGTGAGTGTTCGTACACTCTAATTACTTATTCTAACAAGGAGGGAGCTGGGCGCAGCGGGCGTCTGGGCGTGCGGGCGGTGCGCGTGCTCCGTTAAGTAACACCTATTAAACTATTATTTGCACCTAGAGGCATCTCATTAATACCTCGACTGGTGCCATCGCGCGCCTCCGCAGGCTGACCCCGGGCTGCGAGCGAAGAGGCGCCCCAGGACTTCACCCCTGGCACCGCCTCCTCCGACCAGGAAAGCTGGTAAAATTAATAACGACTCTCCACCTAATTGAATTCCTGACAAATGGGGCTTCTGCGGCCACAGTCCGGTGCATTCTGGGATTCTGGGGGCAGGGCCTGGACCCCAAGCCCAAGGCTTGCCTGGACCTAGCCTCAGACTCTCGGGACAGCCTGATGGAGGCTGCCCCTAACCACCCCAGCTCCTTTTGGGAACTTGGGGCGTGAGGACGTTTCTGCCCTCTTCCTGGTCACTTCTTGGGAGTGACCAGTTGCCTGCAAGCCCCTGCAGTCCCCAGCATTGTGCTGGTTCTGTCCTGAGTTGGCCCCTCCCAGCTGTGCTAGCATTGAGGAAGCCCTAAACTTCTCTGAGCTCTTCTGTGAATGGGGACAACTCTGTGAGAAGGGAGAGAGAGAAGGTGGCCGGGCCACTGGGCTCCATGAAGCCCCTGCTGCCCTTGACGCCCAGAACCTGAGCCTTGGAGAGGAAGCCTTGCTAGCTCCGCCCAGCCCCCTGAGCTCCGCCCAGCCCCCTGAGCTCCGCCCAGCCCCCTGAGCTCCGCCCAGCCCCCTGAGCTCCGCCCAGCCCCCTGAGCTCCGCCCAGCCCCCTGAGCTCCGCCCAGCCCCCTGAGCTCCGCCCAGCCCCCTGAGCTCCGCCCAGCCCCCTGAGCTCCGCCCAGCCCCCTGAGCTCCGCCCAGCCCCCTGAGCTCCGCCCAGCCCCCTGAGCTCCGCCCAGCCCCCTGAGCTCCGCCCAGCCCCCTGAGCTCCGCCCAGCCCCCTGAGCTCCGCCCAGCCCCCTGAGCTCCGCCCAGCCCCCTGAGCTCCGCCCAGCCCCCTGAGCTCCGCCCAGCCCCCTGAGCTCCGCCCAGCCCCCTGAGCTCCGCCCAGCCCCCTGAGCTCCGCCCAGCCCCCTGAGCTCCGCCCAGCCCCCTGAGCTCCGCCCAGCCCCCTGAGCTCCGCCCAGCCCCCTGAGCTCCGCCCAGCCCCCTGAGCTCCGCCCAGCCCCCTGAGCTCCGCCCAGCCCCCTGAGCTCCGCCCAGCCCCCTGAGCTCCGCCCAGCCCCCTGAGCTCCGCCCAGCCCCCTGAGCTCCGCCCAGCCCCCTGAGCTCCGCCCAGCCCCCTGAGCTCCGCCCAGCCCCCTGAGCTCCGCCCAGCCCCCTGAGCTCCGCCCAGCCCCCTGAGCTCCGCCCAGCCCCCTGAGCTCCGCCCAGCCCCCTGAGCTCCGCCCAGCCCCCTGAGCTCCGCCCAGCCCCCTGAGCTCCGCCCAGCCCCCTGAGCTCCGCCCAGCCCCCTGAGCTCCGCCCAGCCCCCTGAGCTCCGCCCAGCCCCCTGAGCTCCGCCCAGCCCCCTGAGCTCCGCCCAGCCCCCTGAGCTCCGCCCAGCCCCCTGAGCTCCGC
>NW_026000136.1:6309889-6365854 GCF_001458135.2 Marmota marmota marmota
TTTTTTTTTTTTTTTTTTGGTGCTGGGGATTGAATCCAGCGGCCTTAACCACTGAGCCACCCCCCCCACACACACCATTTTCTATCTTATTTAGAAACAGGGTCTCACTGAGTTGCTTAGCACTTCACTGTTGCTGAGGCCGGCTTTGAACTCTCGACCCTCCTACCTCAGCCTCCCGAGCTGCTGGGATTACAGGTATGCGCCACCTTGCCTGGTGTAACCTGCTGATTTTATTTTGCACTGAGGACCTTCAGAAACTCTTCAGCATCCATTTCAATGACTGTAAAATGTCCCCTGGTGGCGGGCCACCCTGATTTACCAGGTCCTCCAGAGGGTCCTCCAGGTGATTTCCAATTCTCTGCTGTTGTAAACAACACGGCAACGGACATCGTTGAAGCTCCCACTCCGCCCTCCCGTTGTTTCTGTCTTGGGATGGATGCCTGCAGACAAGGACCAGAGCTGGTGTGTCTCTAAACTGTCACTGTGCTTCTTACTGGTGCTAGGAAGGGCTCCTGTCCTGGGTCAAGTTCACTGTCCATTGGGGGTGGGGCAGTCAGATGCCAAGTAAGCAAATCAATGGACACCAGGGAGAAGCTAAGATGGGCACCGGGAAGGGGGTCCCTTCTCATATGGTTTTTGTCCTGAAGAAGAGAAAGCCACTATCTTACAATTGTAAGAACCTTAAACCACCGCCTTTGCCCAAGCTGAATCACCAATGGTTGGATCAGAACTTAAACATGCAGACGCCACATGGAGACCCGGAGGTGCCCACACCGTTCTGTGGACTGCTCCTGTTTCTCCTGGTGATAGAAGCAGCCAGCCCCCCCCCCGCCCCCTAACAGGCCACCACCCACCCAGAGGGTCCAGTCAAGAGACTGAGGCCAGGAGACAGAGTATGCAGGATTTTTGACCTGGATCTTTTTGTGTCCTATCCTGGCTGTGGGACCTCCGGTGACCTTGTGGACACTATGAAACAACATGGGGCCTTTCTCTTTGCTTCCTGAGGCCACAGTTCCCAGGCTCCTTTGCAGGTAGATGCAGAAACAGCTGTGTTGTGGCCAGTGAAATGTGGGCAGAAGTGATGTAGCCACCAAGAGCGCGTCTCCTTGCTCCTGCAAGGTGAACTTCTGCTTTGTTTACTTACTGACATTTGATGGGTTTTATTTCACAGCACCTAATTATTTATCCTGACTAATGTACAGGATAGTGACACAATCCATTTTGTAGGGCAGCTGCAAAGATTCATGGAACAGCACGTGGCCCCTTCTCTCCCTTCCCATCCTCCCACTTCCCCATGCACACATACATACACATCCATGTTTAGGAATGCTTCTTCTTCTTCTTCTTTTTTTTTTTTTGGTACTAGGGATTGAACTCAGGGGCACTCAACCACTGAGCCACATCCCCAGCCCTATTTTGTATTTTATTTAGAGACAGGGTCTCACTGAGTTGCTTAGCGCCTTGTCGCTGCTGAGGCTGGCTTTGAGCTCACGATCCTCCTGTCTCAGCCTTATGAACTGCTGAGATTAAGGGCATGCACCACTGTGCCCAGCTAGGAATGCTTCTCATAGACAATAAAATCTTCTTGTGGACAGTAAAATCCTTGGAATGCGGAGTCATTTAGGTTGCTGAAAATTCAAACAGGCTTCTCAAAGAAAAGGAAGTGTTATCTCACGTTAAAATTCAAGGAGTTCTAGCTTCAGGAACAGCTGGATCCAGGAATTCACAAGATGCCATCAAGTCTCCTGTCATCTCCCAGTTCTGATGGCTATGTTGGCATCTTTCTCAGTTTCCCCCACCCCTGCCCCACTCCATGGCTATTATGGCTCCAGGCCAGAACTGAGTCCAGAGGAAAAAAGAGGTCTGCCTTGCTTGCATGCATGACTGTCATTGGTTTGAAATAGGTCACATGATCATCCCTAACCAGATTGTGTGGCCAAGGCAGGGCGGGGCGTATTGCAGTCGGTCTGGTGCTTGGTCCTCTGAGCCTCAATGTCTTCCTCTTTAAACTGAGGGTCCTAACTACCCCTAATGTTGTCATGAGAAGCCTGAGGTGCTTCTGGCATGGCCTGGCCAGGCCAGGCTGAGGTGAGGCTGGCATGGCCTCCTCCTGCTATCATTGGGGTGTCCGGTTGGGGGTCCAGGTCCTTGGTGCCCTGAA
The DNA here is from genome assembly GCF_001458135.2 of Marmota marmota marmota. Lineage (NCBI taxonomy): Eukaryota > Metazoa > Chordata > Mammalia > Rodentia > Sciuridae > Marmota > Marmota marmota. The sequence continues at coordinate 6,312,051 of NW_026000136.1, forward strand.
CAAGACATGCAGATTTATTGAAGGTGAAGGTGAAAGGAGCCCTCCGTAAGGTGGGGTGGGCGAGCAGGAGGATCAAGGCCCCGACGTCTAGAAATTCCTGTCTTACCTGCTGAGCTGTCCCTACACGGACCTGATTGAAGACATTACCCCATTTGCTCCTGTTGGTTACCTGATGGCACCTGATTAGAATAATGTCCACTTTACCCCCTGGTTAGTCTAGAATACTGATCCCGTGGTATGAGTTATCATGGGCCATCGGTCCTCAGTGGTGGGAGTTGTCATGATAATGGGACTTTTTGTAAACAGGGACATGATGACTAATCTCTGTGTCTTGTCCCCCAGAGACATTTTACTTGTACCCAGCCTATGCCATCTTGGCATCCCTGAACTCCTACCTAAAACTCCCTCAGTAATGCCACGTTCTGGGGAAACAGCTGCACTCGGCCTGGTTCAAGCCTGTGGCATCAGTATCTACTCAGTCTCTAGTGCATAGTAGGTGTTCAATAAACACTCGTCAAAAGTCAGTATCTGTGGTGTGCGTTGTTCCAGAGGTCAATGTGGGGAACTGGGGGGTGGGGGTGGGGTGGGAGGTGGTGTGATAGGGAGAGGGATACAGCTCAAAATAAGAATGTACTTTCTAAGTCATTGAGATGCCCAGAGACAAAGTAAGCTGGCTCGGGGCGGGGTGGGGTGGGGTGGTGGTGAGCTCCTCATCAGTAGAAGCATTCAAGCAGAGGCCAAAATTACCTCTAAGATCCTTGCTATGATTCTGTCCTTGGGGGCAGGCTGGCAATGGCTGGCTTAGCTGTGCTGGACCCCAAGATGGTCTAGAGTCTCTTCCCTGCCCTGTACCTTAGGTCTATGTGGGACAGACATATCCATATCCAGGCTCAGACACCCACATCCGGGCCAAGAGGGAGGCCTGGGCCTTCTGGCTCTGCCTGGGCCACACTGTGGTCACTGCTGGCCATGGCAGGTTTAGACAGACTGGAAAGCCAGGGGGAAACTCAGAAGTCTCCCCAATACCTCTCGGGGCTTCCCCTTCTCTTCTCCCCATCCTCCACAGTTCTCTTGGGAATCTGCCTGTTTGTTTCTGGGTTTCTGTCTTTCCCTCCTATCATCTGTCTTTCCTTCTTCCCTCTCTGATCTGGCCGCTGCTCTCTCCCTGGGAGGAGTGGGACAGCCACAAAGTAGGTGGGGCATGGAGCTCACCTTGAGGGGTTTCCAGTCCCTCCCTCTTTCTGAGGGAGAACGTTGGCGGTGGGTGGCCGGGCCTCCTAATTCTACTTCCAGGTACCCCAGGGTCCCTCCTCCCACACCCAGGAGCAGGGGTCCCATAGGCAGGGCAGTCTGTATCTGACCTGAGGGCTCCCGAAGCTGGGGGGTCTCCATCCCTGTCTCTACATCCCTCCTTGGTCCAGAGTGGTGCTCACAGCCACTCACACGCAACCTGTTCTGCAAACCCAACTCCCCCACGCACACAGCAGGGCCCACTCCCACTCCAGGTCGCCAGGGGTCAAACGCTGCCTCAGCCCCCACCGCACAGGGCAAGGTATCTAACTGCTCTGGGCCTTAGTTTTCTGTCTCTAAAATGGGACCAAATTCGCACAAGTACTTAGGATGTGAGAGCCTGTCTCGGTTCTGTCCCGACCTTCAGCTGAACCCATGGGGTAGGGGAAATGGTGGGCAGGAGGCGAGGTCTTAGTGGTAGACCATAGTGGGCAGGGTCAGTGGTGAGCGGGGGTCCATAGTGGCCGCGACCAGCAGGCGTGCAGTGGGCAGGGTCGCGGTGAGCTGTCATTCTTTGGTGTGGTCCTCAGGGGCGGAGTCTCGGGGGGGCGGAGTCCGCAGGGGAGGGGCGGGGTCAGCAAGAGATAAGAAGGGACTGTGTGTGCCGGGTCCGGGTCTCTGGGGAAGGGTCTTTTGGGAGAGGAGCCACAGAAGAAGGTGGGGAAGGGGCGGTGTCTTTGGTGTCTCGGGCGGGCGGGGCCCGAGGGGCGGAGNNGGGGGGGGGGGGGAGCAGGGTGGAGTCGCCTGCGTCCCTACCCCGCCAGCCTGCAATCCCCTGGGGGTCCCATCTGCAGCTCCTTCCCCCCAGTACCTGCGCCGGGCTTGGCTTTCTCACCTACCTTGATTTTATTCCATCTGGCTGAGGCTCCCGGGCAAACAGGGCGTCATCACAAACGGGACTCTGCGTTTTCACCCGGGCAAGGGACCCCCGACGGCCAGCCGGGGCTGGTTAAGAGAGGCTCTGGTTGGTGGGGTCCCTTGAACGAATCTGGGTGTGCTCGGTCTCAATTTCCTCATCTGAAACGGATGCTGTGAGCCCCTGCCTGGGTGAGGACAAGGATTCACACAGTTGGTGACTTCGCAGGGGCCGGCAGGGAGGCTGATTTGCAAGGGCACAGTGTGCACCTGAGCCTTGCCACAGACATGCAGTGTCCTCCAAGTTGCATCCTCTCTCTGGCTCCAGGAAAGGAGCAGGTGGGGAGAGATGCAGTCTGGGGTCCCCCCTGCTCTGAGGCTTCTGCTTTCCTGCTTGGATTTGCAAAGCTGCCTTTCTCTCCTGGGGGCAAGCTGGGGCCCAGGAGACAGGGGAGAATGAAAACAAACAGACCTTAATCCATGCCCAGAGATGGATGGTCCTCTCTAGAGGCCCCCTCCTCAATTCCTGCAGAGCAGATGTGGCCACGCTAAAGTGGATGGCCACTGCTGGAGGCTCCTTCCCTCTGGAGTGAGGGCAGCCTCCACACAGGGGCGGGAAGAGGAGGCGGGAAGAGCTGTGCAGTGACAGGCAAGGCTGACAGCCGTCTTTGGGGGTAAACAGCACACACACCTGTGTCCACTCCAGTTTGGGAAACTAAGGGTGGGAGCCTGCTGGCAAGACAATGAGGTGGCCTGCGAGACCACCTTCCCACACACTGCCACAGCCCAGGGCAAGAGGGGCCCCTGCTCCAGTGACCTCTCTTTACAGCTTGCTCCCACCATGATTTATGAGGATTTCAACAGTGTTGTGTCTTCTTGTAAAGCAATTTAGGATGGAAGCTTTGATGGTGGGACCTAGAGGCTGGGAACCGTCCTCAGAGAATGATCCAAAAACCATACATTGCCTCCCACACAAAGATGTTCAGAGCAGTGTTTACAACCGTGAAAAATTGCCCCTAACCCGGGTGCCCAAGGAGGCCTTTGGGATAGATGTTTCTTGAGCTGGTGACAGCTCTGGGGAATTGCTAATGCTGTAAAGTAACGAAGAGGGAGAAGGTGCCAAATCATACTGCAAAGTGAGCTCAGCTGGGTGGAAAACGCATGCACCAGCCCAGCCTGGGCTCAGAGACGGGCCAGAGAAGGACCAGGTGGAGGACAGGAGTCAGGTACCACTGAGCAGGGTGAAGTCCCCACTCCTGCTCTGTGAGCATGTGCTCTGTTGATCATAGGAGAAACCAACATCATTTAAACAGCAAATTATTTAAAGCCCCATTTGTATACTCAAGTATTTATGAGTGAAACGATATGGTGTCTGGGGTTTGTTTTAAAACTCACTCCAGATGTGTTTGTGTGTTACTTGTGCAATTAACAAGGAAGTTTAATAAAAACCCACCATGTGTGTTGGGAGGATCTGTACCAGACCTTGGCAAAGGCAGGGGCAGTGTCTGCAGCAGGTGGCTCTGTCCTGAGCTGGGCATTCTGGGTTTCTGGGTTTCACCTCTTCCTGTTGCGGTGGCTCAGCCTTCTTTCCCACAGGGTGAGATCCTGGGACAAAGGGACAAAGCAGGACCCGCTGCAGAGCCTTTCTGGGAAGGGAGGTTGGAATGAAGGGACTCCCAGGGCAGGGATGGAGTGGTGGGTCTTTCTGGGTTGGCATCAGGACCCAGTGAAGGCTCTGGGCTCCCAAAGTCCAGGAACATGGGATAGAAAGGGAGACAGAGCTCCAAAGGAAGGGAGAATTTGTGTCCCAGGCCCCATGGGCATCCCTGGCAGGCAGCTGAGAGGGTGGGGGCAGGATGCCCAGGATGGCTCAGCTCCCGAGGGCCAATCTGAGCTTGTTTATCCTCCCTGGGTCCCTGAGGGTGCCCTTTCTGGTGAGGTGCAGCCGGCTAGCAGCAGTGTTGGCTTCAGGGCACACAGAGGGGCTTCTGGCTGAACGGGGGCTGCACATGCAGATGCTGCGCTCCATGGCTGGTCTGGGGCCACTGCCTGGGCCCCTCCCCCAGGCAGAACAAGTGCAAGAGTTTGGAGCCAGATGTCCTGGCCATAAGCCCAGCACTGAGACGGTGGCTGTGGACAGTCACCTCACCTTTGGAACCTTGGCCCCGTCATCTGTGAAATGGGGTGGTAGGGAGGACGAACTGGTACATGCCCACCTTGCAGAACTTACAACTCACCTGGGTGGTGTGAACCTAGTGTCCCACCCAATGGCCTAGCTGCTACCTGCCCACCTGGCCGCCACTTTTCAGGTAAGCAGAGGGACGTTTGATCTAATTGCAATTGAGCTAAGGTTAGTGTTCGTTCCTTGCAGCCTGGGGCACCCCAAGAGGCACAGCCTGGGGTAGTCTTTCTGCTTCTATGCTCCCTGGACACTCACTTGTGTCACCTTCCCATAGGAGCCTCCGCTGCCCTGACCTGTAGCAGGGCCTGTCCCCCGGCTGCAATACCACCTCCCATCTTTTCACCCATCTTCTTCTTGGTTCCTTCCCATGGAGCCAGGGTCTCCATTCACTTCCCAGACCCCGGGAAGGCTGTGACTTCAAGCCCAGGCGGAAGAGGCTCCCCAGGTCCTCAGGAACATTTGCACATAGAACCCTGCCGCCATGATGCAAGGAAGCCCAAGCAGCACGCGCAAGTGCCATTGGCAAAAGTCTAGGCCAACAGGCCAGGGAGCGTCCCTGTTCTAGCCCCGAGTGTGAGGGGGGATGCTTGCAGGGGTCCAGCTCCAGGCTGAGGCCCAGCACTGCCCTTGGGGCTCAGGCTTCAGGCTGAGGCCTCAACATCATGACACAGAGACAAGTCCCCCCATCTGAGTGGTCAACCTGAGAGTTCAAAAGCACAGTGAAGCCATTTCACACTGGAGTGGTCTGACAGGCAGAGAGATGACGGGAATGTGACTTTTTCCTCAGTGTTTTTACAACTCAGGGTTACCTAACCTGTGGTCTATATATTCCTTGTGGATCTGCTGAAGGTGGAAGACCCTGCTGTGTTGCCAGGAGAGAGCAGCCCCTGGTCCACAGGAGGAGCTCTGCAGAGGTTCGCCCAGGGACTGGTGGAAGGGACTGGGCCACCCCACTCAGGTCCCTGCCCTGCTCCATCCCTTTCCTCTTGGGTTCAGGTAAAGTCAAGTGAATCAGAATCCGGGAGGCCCAGCTCAGGCCCAGCTCAGGCTGGGACAGAGTGACCCCAGTTACTGCTGGAACCCACTGAGGTTGAGGTCCCTTCTCTCAGGGGTAAGGAGCCCCAGGGACAGGCTGGAGTTTGGGCAAGCTGGTGAACTCTTGGTTGTTCAGTCCATTCTGTAGCTACACAGAGGCAGGGATCCGCCTGCAGAGAGCCTTGGAGAGAGAGATGGTGGCCGGAGGTAGAAGGTGAGAATGGAGGACAGTTCCCAGAGGAGATGCGGGCCGTAGGATACTGTTAGGAGTGACGGGCATACCCAGGACCCTCCTGCCATCCTTCCCTGGGTCTGGACCTTCACAGACAGTTCTGCTCCTGCCCAGTGCTCCGGGCCACGGCCTAGCCCCGTGCAGCTCAGGCTGTGAAGAGTTAAATGCTGCTCCCTCCTCCAGTCGCAGGCCTGCCTGATCCCAGAATCCTCTTTTAATTATTTTGTTCTGATGAAGGTGATGCTTTTCCGCCTGCGCTAGCTGCCCTGATTGGTATGCGCCTCTGGGTCCCTGTGGACACCCTGCCCAGGAAGACAATAAACAAGGCTCCATGTCCTGCCCAGAAGTGGGCCAACACCTTGACCATGCCAGTGGGCAGCGTTTGGCTTGGCTAAGACATTTGTGAATGCAACCCCAGCTGGCCGGTGCTGTGAGAGGGGGCAGAGCTGGTGAGGAGACTCGATAGCAAGGCCTCAGAGGAGACCCATTTTACAGAAATGCAGAAACTGAGGCCTACAGGGGACAGATTCAGCATCATCTCTCCCATCTAGTGGTGCTGTGGGGTCCAGTATGAGCCAGGGAGCTCAGGCCTGGGACCCACACTCCCTGCACACATCCTTTCTCCCAGAGGCTTGGGGAAATGCCCAGGAGGGTGGGTTGTTCCAACACTTGAGGGACAGTGCTTAAGGGGTGCAGAGTTTCTGTTTGGGAGGCTGAAGTTCTGGAGCCTCCCAGATAACCACACAAATATGTGTATGTGCTTAGTGCCACCAAACCGCACACCTCAAAGTGGGTAAGAGGATAGATATTGGTATGCATTTTGGCGGAGGATTGAACTCAGGGGCACTCGACCACTGAGCCACATCCCCAGCCCTGTTTTTGTAGTTTATTTAGAGACAGGGTCTCCCTGAGCTGCTTAGCGCCTCACTTTTGCTGAGGCTGGCTTTGAACTTGCGATCCTCCTGCCTCAGCCTCCCCAGCTGCTGGGATTACAGCACCCAGCCAGTATGGATTTTTATCACACACATACACACTTGTCATGATTCTGATATGTGGTGTCCCCCAAAAGCTCAGGTGCGACACAGCACAAGAAGTTCAGAGGTGAAATGATTAGATTATGAGTCAGAACCTAAAATGTGGATTGATCCACTGGTAAGGATTAACTGGGTGATAGCTGTAGGCAGGTAGGCTGTGGCAGGAGGAGCAGGGTCACAGGGAACGTGCCTTTGGAGTATACATTTTGTCCCTGGTAAGTGGCGCGCTCTCTCTCTCTCTCTCTGCTTCCTATTTGCCATGTCCTGAGCTGCTCTCCTCCTCCATGCCCTTCTGCCATGATGGTCTGCCTCACCTTGGGCCCAGAGCAGTGGAGTCTGCCCTCTGTGGACTGAGACCTCTGAAACCATGAGTGCCAAATAAATTTTTCCTTCTCTAAAATTGTTCTCGTCAGCTCTTTTGGTCACAGCAACAAATAAGATGACTAAAACAACGCTATTTACGTACACCCCTACCGTCATCCCTCAGTATTCGCGTGGGATAGGTTCCGGGACCCTTGTGCACACCAAAATCCCAGGATGCTCAGTCCCTTGTACACAACGGAATAGTCTTTGCATATAACCGACCCACATCCTCCTGTGTATTTAAATCATCTCTGGATGACTTATAATTAACTCACCCAATGTAAATGCTATGTAAGTAGTTGCTATTCTGTATTGTTTAGGGAATAATAACAAGAAAAACAGTCTGTATGTGTTAACCACAGATGTAATTTTTTTTTCCACGTATTTTCGGCCAATGCCTGGTTGGACCTGCAGATTTGGAAGCCTTGAATATGGAGGGCCACTGAGTGTGGGCTCACTGATACAGAAACCAGGTTGCAGCTAGATGCACCCCACTCCCACGCCCAGCTCTATGGGATGAAGTAGAGTGTGGTCCCAGCTCCCGAGGGATGGGAGATGTAATGTCTGACTCCACAACAGGACCCTGGCAAAGGTCATATATGCCAGAGTCACATGGGCTGGTCTTCACATGAGAGCAATCCTTGCAGGAAGGATTCAGGTGTCCTGGGAGGGGTCAATGTTCCAGGGAGGGAGCAGTCTGGGCAGTAGGGGGTAGAGGTGGGATTCGCCATGCAGGAGGTTGGCTGGAAGGATCTGCAGAGCCCCCTAGAGGGGAAGGCTGGGGGAGAGGAGGGTGGGCAGAGGAGAAAGGTCCTTTGGCTGCAAACCCCCTCTGTGAGGTGACCCTGGCTTCCAGAGTGGGGGGGGCTGGGGGACGGGATCAAATGGAATAATGTTTACAGAGCCGATCCCTCTCCCATGGATCCTAATTCATTAACAAAAGGGAGAAGGGACATGGGCTCGCCTTATTGCCATTATTATTCAGTTGGAATTGAATTTTTTAATCCTATAATAAAGTGACAATTTCCATTTTCCCAGCCAATTCATTTTCACAAAATGACCAGGGTCATGACCCGCTTTGCAGAAAAAGTCAGCAGCCTATGATTAAATCAAGTATAAGACAACTTTTCCCAGTGATGTCTCCTTAAAGAGGAGCTGCGGTCGGCTCCCACTGCCCCCACCCTGGCAGAGCTGGGATTGGAAGGTGGCAGGTGGGTCTCAGGGATGGGAGGCGGACAGTGACATCTGTGTGACCTGCAGACCGTCCCTCTCTGGGGGTCAGCTGTCAACAGGGGACCTAATGGGCCATCTTCTGAGCTCTTGCCTCAGTAGGACTGAGGTGGGAGGATCCTGGGTCCCTGGGTGACTTCACAGGGTGGGAGGATCCTGGGTCCCTGGGTGACTTCACAGGGTGGGAGGATCCTGGATCCCTGGGTGACTTTATGGAGCAGTCCGCACTTTCTGGGCTGTGCTCTGAGCACCCACCCACCCACCAGCAGCACCACCCTCCAAGACAGGCCTCCAAGTTAGTCCCAGACCCTCACGAGTGAAGGGACCTTCAGAGTGTCAGGACTAGGGCCAGTGCCTCCCAGTGCAGTGTCACATAGTGGTTGGTGAGTGACCCAAACTTAAGTCCCACATCCCAGGTGTTTGGAGGCAGCCCCAGGGATCAGCAGATTCAGGGAGACCTGGACCAGATGGAGGGGTCTTTCCTGAAGCCCCTGTCCTGAGGCCTTAGCAGGGAGCCTAGAGACCCCTGGGAGAGGGGAGAAGGGATAGGTCCCCACGGGGTTGGTTTTCAAGCTCTGGGAACACAGGTCCTCACCCACTCACTCTGCCATCTCTAGCACCCCCCCCCACAGTCCAGCACTGTGTCTGCCCTTTAGCTCTTTGGGGATGGTTTTATTTTAGTGGGGCGTAGGAAGACAGAATTTGGGGAAGACCCTGCCTAGCATCATGGACATTGACTCGCTGCTCAGAAACTCTGAGCCACGTGATAAAAATGGAAACAGCTAAGTGGGCACAGCCTGGACACTCATTGGACGAAACTTTCCCAACACCAGCTCTGAGCCCTGTGATGGACTAGGCCCCTCCGGAGCCAGAGGCCCTGTGGGATACGACCAACCCGCCTGCCAGGGCCCTTCAGGGTCCACCACAGTGGATCTGGACGCTCGGGGGAACATGGCCCCGTGAGATTCCTCTGATGTCTGCCCTGTCGGAGTGCACCCCCCGGCTCACGGTGGGCCTGGGCCCCTGGGGATCCCTGACGATGGCTCTGGCTTGGGATCTGCCTGGTGAGGTCAGGGCCACATGAAAGGGGCTCAGCAGGGCTGCCAGACAGGCACTGCCCCGGAGGAGGCCCAGCCTACAGGGACCTCAGTTTCCTGCTCTGCACACGTCACGGTCAAGGTGTGGCTGATGGAGCTATTGGGAGCCGGTGCTGACCGACAGTACCGTTGGCCACATCCTTGTTTGTCTAAGCAATGAATAGGCTCCAAGGGTGTGCGACTCTTCTCCACAGACCATAGGAGGAAACTGGTACTCGGTGGGGTTCAATCTCTTCTTTGAGGGGACCCACGCCTGTCATCTTTCTGGCTATGAACTCCCTCCTCACCCTGGCAGGTCACTGGCCTGGTCACTGCTTAACTCAGAATTGCTCTGTGAGCTGCCAGGTCTGATGGCTTCTGGGGCCCCGCCTGCCGGGACTTGCTGTCCTGATAAAGTCCCCTCCTCTTTAATTAGTGCGAGGCCGCCTGGTGCGCTCAGCTGCTCGGGTGCTGGCAATTAAAGTGGATGGCCACAGGGGGTGGGTGCTGAGGGGAACCCAGTGGTGGTGAAGGGGCCATGGTGGGTACCTCCTGGCACAGGTTGCCAGCCCCCATGGAAGAGAGGGCAAGCTGGGCCTGTGTACTTGAATTTTTTAAAAATATTTACTTTTTAGTTATAGTTGGACACCATACCTTGATTTTATTTATTTATTTTCATGTGGGGCTGAGGATCGAACCCAGGGCCTCGCACATGCTAGGCGAGCGCTCTACCACTGAGCCCCAGCCCTAGCCCCAGCACTTGAATTTTAATAAACTAGGATACCTGTCAGCTCGACCCAGGAGAGGGTCAAGGTGGTGTTTGGGGTCTGCTCTGGGGACTCTTGGCTCCCGTGCAAAGCCAGTCCCTGGAGAAATGCCCTCAGGCTGGGTCAAGGCCAGGCACCCTCCTGCCTTCTGCCTCAGCCTCCTCCCAGGCTCAGGAGACGCCCTGGGAGGCTCTCGGAGGCACTGTGGAGGGGTCAGGAGGCCAGGTTGTAAGGACCTTGGGTCATCCTGACTGGGCCTGAACTCTGGCTCTTTTGCTACCGGAGGCCCTGAGTCCTCTGGAAAATGGGGAGAACCTAGTGTCCCATCAGTGTCTTGTGAGGCCTCATAGAGAGGACAGAAAATGCCTGGTAGAGAAACTGCTTAGAAATACACAGTGACCAGGGGGTCTTGGGAGGGGCTGCAGGCTGAGGCTCCTGAGGACCCACGGAGGCAGCCAGAGACGGCTGCTCCTCCATGAGATAGGGCTGGTGGCCCTCCTCCATTTACGGTCCTGGCCTCAGCCCCCAAACTCCCCACTCAACCCAGGATTGTCCCACCCAGATCCCTTCCCAGGTGCTTCAAGGCAGCTCCCCAAGTCCTGTGCCCCTCCCCACCCACCACCTGACCTGCTCCCTCACTGCCCCATCCAGCAGGCCTCCATTCCTGTCTGTGCTGCACACCTACTGTGGGCTAGAGATGCACCCACTGTGAGCAGCATACCTGCCAAGTACTGGTGACATATTCCCTGTGACTAGACACCTACTGTGTGCTGGGGATGTGCCCACTGTGTGCTGCACCCCCTACTGTGCGCTCAGGAAATGGCAGAGACCAAGATACACACATTTATGTTCTTCTGTTACTCACTGTTTGGAGGGAGACAGATGCTGACCAGTTACACAGACATCTGTAACCACGCACAGTGATGCCTGCTATGAAGGAAAAGAGCAAGCGAGCAAGCTCCCTGGCCACTAGGAATTATTACACAAGGGCCAGAGATGTCATTCAAAAAACACTTAAAAAAATATTTTAAAAGCTGGGTGTGGTGGTACACGCCTGTAATCCCAACGGCTCTGGAGGCTGAGGCAGGAGGATGGCGAGTTCAAAGCCAGCCTCAGCAAAAGTGAGGCCCTAAGCAACTCAGTGAGGCCCTGTCTCTAAATAAAGTACAAAATAGGGCTGGGGGTGGGGCTCAGTGGTTGAGCATCCTGGCTCCAATCCCTGATAGGAAAAAAAATTACACAAAACACTCTTATTTACTACATCCTCACAGTTATCGAGAGGTCCTAACACTTTCCTTGGCATCGAGTCTTCTGAATTCATGGAGAGTGGACTGTGGAGGGACCACTGGGGACTCCAGGCAACCCTGGAGAGGAGGGTCACGTGGGACCTACAGGGTGGGACCCTCGAGGAGAAGGCGGTCTCTGGGCGGGGGCTGGAGCAGCAAGAGGTTGTTGCCCTGGGCCACATCATAAGATATGTGCATAGAAAAGTCCCCTCAGGCTGCTGGGGTTGGATTGGGGGGACCGAGTGACCACAAGGGCATTATGAGACCTGTCCAAGGTGAACATGCAGGATTGAGAGGGGAAACCAGTGGCCCCAACAGCAGGATCAGCAGGGCTGTCTGTGGGCTGTGGAGGGAGGGGCCGGCTGGAAGATGTCCAGCCCAGAGGGCTCCCAGGCTTTGTGGCCTGGTGTGAGCATCCGGGGACACTGCCCAATCACAGGCCGTCCCGATCCACACCTCGCCCACGCTGCAGGTAACACTGTCGACTGGTAATTGTCCTGGTCCCTTTATACTGTGCTTTAATAAATAATTTACCTGAATTATTCACATGGAAATTTCAACATTATTAAAAATTAACCAACTTAAATGAGTCCATGGTAAATAGCTGGGTGGCTCTTCCTGAGGGTGGGATGCTGCAGACAGGGTGGGAAGCAGCTCTGAAGCCTGCCCGGGAGGGGAGGGGGCAGCAGGTACTGAGCAGGTAAGCAGGGAGTGGGGGCAGGTGGCCAGATGGAGCTAGGAGACCCTGCTGTCCTTCATCCCTCACAGGCTGAGCAACCTCAGTAAAGTGCCTGTGCCTCTCTGGGCCTTTGGTAGAATGGGATGATCCTGACTTGTTCAACAGAGGACTCTGGGAAAGACCAAGCAAGGAGGGGATCCAGAGGCAACTTGTGACAGCGACCCCTGGCCACAGGATGTCTTGGAGCCTGCAGGGCCTGCACTTTAAATAGGGAATGGGTGAGTGAGTCAGGGCCTGGAGTTGCTATGATCACATTTCCTGGGTTTTCCTCAGTGTGTCTTGCACAGACAGCTGGGGGCTGCTGAGTCACCCAAGTGTCCTACGTACTGCTGTTTATTTTTATTGAAGGGTGCTAGACTTTGGGAGAACCTTCGGGCCATCTAAACTGGTGGGCACGTACAAGCGCCTTCTCCCCTAAACAGAGGTGTTGGGTGCAAATGGCCGGTGGCCAGAGAGCACAGAAACCTCCCTGTCCAGCACCTGTAGAGGCCCATGGTATGCCCCGTGCTGCTCTCTCACCCACACTGTCATCACACTGGGTCCCCAACGGGTCTGGACCTCAGGCATCATCAAACCCTGATGGCAGGCAATGACACAGGGAAAGGTGGCCCGGAAGCCGGGGTGCAGCCTGGTTGGCACCTGGATTCCAGGCCCCCTCCCAGAAATGGCTCCAGAGCCCAGGGAACAGGAGCCCGTCAAGGCTCCCAGGAGGGAGTTGGGGTTTGGGCACATTCAGCTAAGAAAGGACTGGCCATCTTCCCTGAGAGATAGCATGGCTGTGGACACAGAGCCTGCAGGGTTTGGGTTCCCAAATCCCAGCTTCCAGCCACCTACCTCATCCCCCTCTGGGGGCTCTTGTGCCATGACCCCTTTTTAAATTGTTTCTTTAACATTTTACTTTGAGGGCTGGGGACAGAGCTCAGTTGGTAGAGTGCTTGTCTTGCATGCACAAAACCCTGGGTTCAATTCCCAGGACCACAGGAAAAAAAAGATTGAAAAATTTTAAATCTATAAGAAAGTTACAAGAATACTATTATGGATACCAATACGTCTAGATCCACAATGGTACTGTCTCTTCACATTGTTTTGATTCCCTCCAGGATATATATTGCTGCTATTATTATTATTATCATATTATCATTAATAATAATAATGCATCATTTAAGAGTAAGTTGCAGAAAGAATGACCTTTCCTCATTAATGCTTCAGCAATTATTTCCTACAACCAAGGACCACAACCAGGGATCTAATTCAAAACATTTAACATTGTTACAAGTAACAAAACCTCCCACAGTTCATCTCAGAGAAATGTGTTGATGAACTGCCTGGGGAGATATTAAAATGCAGGCTCTGGCTTAGGAATTCCACAGTGGTGCCAAAGCAATCAGGCAAGAAAAAATAAATAAAAGGCATCAGAATAAAAAGGAAGAAGTGAAACTGACTATATTCACAAAAACATGTAAAGAAGATCTGATGGAATCTACACAAAAAGCTATTAGCAACATTGCAGACCTGAGATCAATGTGCAGTATCAATTATGTACTCTGTGTGTTAGACACAATCAGAAATTGGAATTGAGATGACATTTACAAAAGCATCAAAAATATGGGCTACACAGGGATAAATGTGACAAAAAAAGGAACCATCCCTGTACAGTGAAACCCACAAAACACAGATGTAAGCTCTCAATTAAAGAAGTTCTAAACAAATATGGCTGGGAGTACAAACCATGTCTCAATAATAACCCTGAATGTTAATGGCTTAAATTCACCAATCAAAAGACACAGGCTATCAGACTGGATTAAAAAAAAAAAAAAAGATCCAACAATATGCTGCCTCCAGGAGTCTCATCTGATAGGAAAAGACATCCACAAACTGAAGGTGAAAGGTTGGGAAAAATCATATCACTCACATGGGCTGCAGAAGCAAGCAGGGGTTTCCATCCTTATATCAGTAAAGTAGATTTCAAGCCAAAGTCAATCAAAAGGGATAAAGATGGACACTACATACTGCTCAAGGGAACCATACACCAACAAGACATAAAATCATAAATATATATGCCCCAAACAATGGTGCAGCTATGTTCATCAGACAAACTCTTCTCAAGTTCAAGAGTCAAATTGACCACAACACAATAATCCTGGGTGACTTTAACACAGCTCTGTCACCCCTGGATAGATCTTTGAAACAAAAGTTGAATAAAGAAACTCTAGAACGTTTTATGTGATACTCTTTTCTTGGAATAGAATATTTTCCAGAATAACACTTTATGTTTATTATCATGTCTCCTTATCTTTTTCTGGTCTGTGAAAGGCTCTCAGATTGTCCTTGATTTCATTAGCTTTGAAGGTATTAAAAACTGTTATTATTAACTCAAAGAACTATTTAAGAATTCTATTTTCTAGGAAAAAAAAAAAGAAGTTCTAAATAAATGCAGAGATATACTGACGGGCAGGGATGGGTGGAGTGCAGGTGACTAAATGGGGCAGGGGGGAGATTTTCTGGATGAAGGGAATGCCCTGCCCTGACACTGGCCAATCGGATCGTCACATGAGCCACAGATGCCATTTTACAGATTCCAGTGGACTCATTCATAAACAAACAAACAAACAAATAAATAAAAGGTAGCGCCATGCCCCGTGACATGTGCCTGCAGTTCCAGCTACTTGGTGGCCTTCACTTCAACAATACATTGTGTCAGCTCAACATACAACCACATTAGGGACCGGTACTTGCCTTCTTTTCTCGCTAACTGTGCTCACTGGGTTCAGTCTCTCAGGGTTTGGACCAGCTATGACCGCACAGGCCCCACTGGCCATGAGGCTTGTGGCCACTCTGCTGTGACCTCATTGGTGTCACATGAAGGTGGACTTTGTCAAAGCTCACTGAGTTGTATGCATGGAGTGGGAGCAGTGGGACGGTCCCCTTGCATACAAATCATGCTTTTTTATTTATTTTTTTTTTTAGAGAGAGAGAGAGAGAGAGAGAGTTTTTTAATATTTATTTCTTAGTTTTCGGCGTCCACAACATCTTTGTTTGTATGTGGTGCTGAGGATCGAACCCGGGCCGCACGCATGCCAGGCGAGCGCGCTACCGCTTGAGCCACATCCCCAGCCCGCAAATTATGCTTTAATGCAACTGACTAATAGTAAGTTCGAATACAATTGATTGGTTTTGATTGATTAAATTAAAAAATTGATTTTTTTTTTTGATACAGGAGGATTGAACTCGGGGGCACTCGACCACTGAGCCCCATCCCCAGCCCTATTTTGTATTTTATTTAGAGACAGGGTCTCACTGAGTTGCTTAGGGCCTCGCTTTTGCTGAGGCTGGCTTTGAACTGGTGATCCTCCTGCCTCAGACTCCCAAGCTGCTGGGATGACAGGCGTGTGCCACCACACCTGGATAAAAAATTGATTTTAAAGAAATCTGAGCCTGTTGGTCAGACTCAGGGTGGGGAGCAGGACAGACCCAGCGGCAGGGGGTAGGCTGGGGCGCCCCTGTATGGCAGTGGCCCAGAGGTCTCCTGCCCAAGGCTGCGGCCCAGCCGAGGTGCATATGGGAGACTTAATTAGACCAGGCGGCCATCACACCTGCAGCAAGGGCCACAGCAAGGGGTCAGCGTCACCCCTGGGAGAAGAAGGGCTCCTCCTTAACCTGCTGTGGCCCTGACTTTAATTTAATAAAATCCCAGCCAAAGGTTGCCCTCCTTGCCAGCGCCCTGCCCTCCTGAAGCCGCGGAGAGGCCCCTCATAAAGAGTTATTAAGGAAGGTAAATAACTGGGCCCCCGGCGTGGGGAGTCCTGCTGGCTGAGACATCGTGGTCCCTGTGTGACAGCCTGGGCCTGCTTCCCGAGTGAGCAGGGGTGGGAAACCCAGAGCTCTGCCACCGACTCCGCCACAGGAGGAGGGGTGGGTGGGCACCTTTCCCCAAACTGCCTGGAGACTTGGGTCACACTCGGGGCTCCTCAGGAGCCCTGTGAGGTGTGCATCCCTTGGGGCTATGTGCAGAGGGAGCTGGTCCTGCTGGGGGCGGGGCGCACTCTGTGTTTGGGGTGTAGTGCAGAGCTGGGAATCCCGCTGGCTCAGCACCCCTGGAAAACGTGCCAGGATGAGGGGACCCCAGGCCGTGGTGGCTCCTCTGTTCCACCAGAGGTGTCTTCTCTTTAGGGAGCTCCTAAGGCATCAGGGTGGGGACATTTAGAATCCGGTCCTAGAGGCCCCCTGAGGAGCTGTGGACTGGGCTCCATGGGACGTCTCTGTGCTGTAGTCTGGATATGGTTTGTGTCCCCAGAGAGGTTTGTGTGCTGAAGGTCTGGTCTCCAGGGTAGCAGTGTTGCAGGGAAGGGACCTTTAAGAGGTGGGGCCTAGTGAGAGGGCTTTAGGTCACCCGGAGCTGCTCTGAGAAGGTTCCTGTTCCTTTGAGATGTGATCTCTCTCTCCTGCACATGGCCCTGCTGTTGCAGTGTCATCTGCCACAAGTCCTCACCAGAGCCAAGCCGATGCCAGCACCAGGCCCTTGAACCTCCAGATCGATGAACTAAACAAACCTCTTTTCTTTCTAAAGTTAGCCTGCCTCAGGTATTTCGTTATAGCAGCAGGAAATAGGCCAACATGGTGTGGGCCTCCCCAGTCTGGAGGCTGCCCCATATATTGTATAGAGCTGTGGACAGAATGCCCACTGGCCTCCAGGCCTGTTGGCACATCTACGAGTGAAGGGTCAACACAGATGTGGGTGAGCAAACTGTAAAGGGCTATGCCAATGAATGGCTGTGGTCGTTTTGCTGCATGGACCCTTGAGCCTGAGGCTGAGCAGCTCTCTGCTCTGTACTAGCTCAGCCAGAGGTCAGGACCTGGTCCTCCCGCAGACCCCGGCTCTGTGCAGTCTGAGGCCAGGCCTGTCCCAGTCTCCAACCATGGATTGGACTGCTCTCACTTCTCTGGCTTGGGGGTCCCCCAAAAGGGCCTGGAGCAGAGGCTCCTGGGGACTCCTATCACCATGGCTGCCTCCCCACGATAATTCCAAAACTTACCACAAAGTCACAACAACCAAGACGGTGCTCCTAGCCTAGGGAGACCCACGCAGATCAAGGGAATGGAACTCAGAGTCCAGAAGTAAGTCCTCCTACTCCTCATGAGCTGCTTTTCAAAGGGGGCCGAGAAAATTCAATGGGGAAAGAGTCTTTCCAACAAAGGAGGCTGGGACAATTGGATTTCCACATGCAAATGAGAGTGGACCCCTACCTCACACCGTGTACCAAGATCCACCCAAGACCTAAAAGGAGGAGCTTCAACTGTTCAGCTCTTAAAAGAAAATGCAAGAGTCTCTCTCTGAGCCTTGGGTTAGACAAGACCATCTTAAATATGCCATTAAAGTGAAAAAAAAAAGATAAATATATTGGACTTGATTAGAATTAAAAACTTTTTCAAAAGATTCCATCAAAAAGTGAAAAAAAAAGCAACCCACAAAATGGAAGAAAACTTTTTGCAAACAATCTATCTGGTAAGAGACCTGTGTAGAATACACGAGGAACTATTACACCCCAATAATAAAAAGAAGATCAAATAACTGCATGTTTTATTTTTTATTTTTATTTTTAAATTTTATTTCCGTACTGGGGATTGAACCCAGCGGCACTTAACCACTGAGCCACATCCCTAGCCCTTTTAATTTTTTATTTCATGACAGGGTCTCACCACGTTGCTTAGGGCCTTGCTAAGTTTTGGAGGCTGGCCTTGAATTTGTGATCCTCCTGCCTCGGCCTCCCAGGTTGCTGGGATTGCAGGCACGCACCACCGTGCCCGGGCTAACCCAGTTAAAGGAGCAGACACGTCTCCAAAGATGACATGCAAATGGCAGATGAGCAGCACAGGCTTGGGCTCCAGCGCTGGGCTCAGAACCGCCGGAAGCCCCCTTCCCCCTGCCTTCAGTGCTTTCTTGCTCACCGCTCCCATTCAGTGTGTGGGTGGGGGGGACCCTGTGCAGGCAGGGCCAGGGCAGGGTCCTGGGGTGCAAGCTCCAGGGGAGGAGCAGGGCCCAGCCCTCCTGCCCATATTTTTGGGTCAGGGACTGGTATGCCCTGAGGACACCCCATTTCCCTCTGCACCACCCAGGACCCCCAAACCGACCCTTCCTCAGGTCATCTCATGTGCAAGGGGTGGCGGCTGCGCCCCCGAGCCTGCAGGACGGCAGAACCAGGATGTAGATCAGGACAGGTCCCCTCCCCGCCCCCACCCCATGGTGCCCCGCCTCGGTGGTGGATGGCAGGGGTGTTAGGGGTGTCACACAAAGACCTGCCCTGCTGCTTCTGGGGGACTCCAGTGGACAGAGCAATGGCAGCCTGGGCCCCCCAGACTTGCCCACTTGCTGACTGTGGGGCGCTGGGACAGCCTCCGGGCCTCGGATTTCTCACCTATAAAATGAGAGCCGTAACATGGCCCCGAGGCCCGGTGACACGACGAGGCTCATCGTCCACACTGCTCCAGCCCCTGAGGTCCAGAGGGTCTCCCTGCAGCTCGGAGGGAGCCTTTGTGAGACTCGGGGGCTGTGTGGAGAGGCCACCCTGTGGAGACCCGCCACCTCCTGAGATGGCTGTCCCCACAGGCCCTTCCCCAGGGCCGGCCAGCGTCGCCCGCGAGTTAATCTGGATTTTTAAGCACAATTAAAGAGGTAATCAGGGTCAGGAGCGCCTTTCCAACGCAGTTTAGCACAAAATCCTAATGCAGGAATTACGCGGGCGGAGGTGGTCAATATAATGGATTCCCACCCACCGCACGCGGCCAGGGTGCGGGCGCTGCAGGCTAATTCAGGGAGCCGGGAGGCGGGCGGGGGGCAGCGCTGGTCCCCGGCTTCCGCTCACATCCATTACCAGGGAGCTTGTAGCCCGTTCCAGAGAATTCATTAGGGAGAGAAAACAGTAAAATTTGCAGTTATTTGTAAACCCGACGGGGAAGGCAGGCATCATTTCTCGGAAGGAAGTGTGTCGATTTCAGACGGAGCTGATGGGAGGGGGGCGGCGGGCTGGGGGTGCTGGGAGGCTGCAGGCAGGTGCCGGACTCCTCTCAAGTAGGAGGGCCATGGAGTTGGACCCCAGCCTCTGGACAACAGTGAGCTTGGGTTGGAGCCCCGTTCCCCAGGAGTTCATAGGCCCAGATGGGTCAGAAGCCCAGAGAGGGCACGGCTTTGCCCACAGTCACACAGCAGAGGGTGAAGCCAGTTGGAAATCTGGCTCTTCCCAGGGCTCACAGGACAGGGGCTGGTCATCATATTCATCTTGTGGAGCACCTCTCTGGGGGTCATGGCCTCCAGATTTGCTCTCCAGGGTGGTCCCATGGACACAGAGGACGCACAGAAAGAGGCTCCATTTACGGGTTGTTGGCCTGGTGCGTGGGCATCTCGCGTCACCTGTGAGGAGGGGTGCCCTCCCCTGAATTCCCAGTGCTGTCTAGACCTGGAGGTGGCGATGCTGCCCAGGGCCCCACAGATGAAGCAGAGCGGGCAGGAGAGGGGACGCTGCGTCTCTGATGAGAGTGAGTCTGGGGTCTCAGTGGACCTGTGCTCAGGCCTAGGCAGTGGCGGCCTCCTTTCCTCCCTGCGTGAGCTCTGCCTGCCACACAGGAGTGGCCAGTGCCCTGGGACCAGAAAAGGACCTTAGATGCAGGACAGGTGTGAGAGGCACAGTGAGCATTGCTGTGGGGGCCTGAGGCGCTCACCGGGAGGGACAAGAGTCAGCCTGTGGCCCTAGCAGAGAACCCAGAGAGAGGGAGGGGCCTGAGGAGCTGCTAGAGGTCCCCATGAGGAGCTCTCCAAAAGGCCTGGGGAGGCGTCCTCTTCAAAGAAGGGCATCCAGGCAGTGGGGGGACACTGCCCCTAGCCAGCTTGAGATGGGACAGTCCCCGCAGGGACAGCAGGGTCCCCAGGTGGGACAGCGTTGGATGAGAAAACTGACTTGTGGGGGGTCTCTCCCGTGACACCCACCCAAGGACTCTCTCAGGCAGGAGGGGCCTCAGCAGAGAATCCGTCCCTGCTGGGGGACAGGCCTGGGCCCCAGGGGTGCAGGAGGCCGCCAGCGGCCACCTCTCAAGGAGAATGGCGGCCGTGGCTCTTAGACTGTCAGGCGGTGCCTCCCGGGGACCCCTGGGGGTCCTCCCTCAAAGCCCTACCCTTGGGCGGGGTGGCACCCCTGTCATGGGAACCGCGGGCCCTGGAGCTGCCTTTCCGGCCCGGAGCGCAGAGGTCAGTGGGGGGGGGGTGGGCAGCTGGGAGGCTGCCCAGTGGCCTGTCCCCAGCTGGGCCCGAGGCTGGCCAGGGAGGAGCCCCTGCTCTTCCGGCCAGGACAGAATGGAGCTGATCAAAGCTCGGGGTTTATGAGCCGAGTGGGACGGAGCCGGGACAGGCCGGGCTGGGCTGCAGGGGCTGGTCCCAAGGCTCCCGCTGGGGGGGGGGCTGGAAGGGGGTTCAGAGCCCACACCAGGCGCGGGATGGGGGCACCCGGGGTGCTAGCCGTGGGCTGGGTTTCTCCACCCCTCAGCGGCCCTCAGAGCCACCTGACAGATGGGGGAACGGAGGCTGGGGCCAGGAAACGTCCCCAAGGGCACAGCCAGCCGGGGACCAAGCCAGGATCGACTTAGGCCTGGACAGCCCCACAGCCTTCCCCTGCCCCCAGGTGGCCCCCAGGTGTGGATCCCTGCCTGGAGGGCAGTAGCCTTGTTGGAGACAGATGGGGACACCCCGGGCCTGGCCCTGGAATCAGAGGGCCTCAGGATGTGGGGACCCCGGGAACCAGGGGTCCCTCGGCTCTGGGCTGGGGTGTCGGCATTGGGTCTGGGGGAGTCTCTACGATGGCTCACGATGCCCCCGTCCTGGGTGTCTCTGTCTTTGACATTGTCTCTGTCCCTGTCACCCTGACTCTGTCCCATTCAGCCCAAGCGCCACCTTCTCCACATAGCATCCCCTCTTGGGTCCTGAACCCCAACCTTCCCAGGTAGAGGGACCCTCCAGTTCGCACCACGGCCCCAGCCGAGAGGGCACAGTCACTAGGGTCCTCTCACCCACAGAGACCCCCGGACCATGAGCTCCTGCACCCCTCCTGGGCCGTCCAGGTCCCTGGCCCCCGGCCCTTCCCCAGGGACCACTTGAGGCTGCCGAAGTCAAAGAGCGAGATGATGGACACAGACCCACAGTCCCCAGCAGGGACCTCAGCAAACTGCTCCTCTGACCAGAGCAAATCCCCAAGGAGCCCCGTCCCTCACTGTTGACCTCACTGGGGTCAACCCCCAGCCTGGCTCCCAGAGCAGCCGCCCGCCTCCCGGCCCTGGTCCTCCACGGGGCCTCTCCAGAGCGGCTCCCCCTCAGCCAGTGGGCCCAACCCAGGTGACAGTTCCCACCACATGGTCACCTTCCCCAGAGGGGAGAGTCCCCGGGCCCCCCCTCCAAAATAAGACTCATCCTCCTCGTCCCTCCACAGGCTCAGCCTCC
Organism: Marmota marmota marmota; assembly: GCF_001458135.2. Classification (NCBI taxonomy): domain Eukaryota; kingdom Metazoa; phylum Chordata; class Mammalia; order Rodentia; family Sciuridae; genus Marmota; species Marmota marmota. The sequence goes on from NW_026000136.1 coordinate 6,333,618, forward strand.
CCAGGACGTGGCTCTGACCCCAGGCCCTGGCCCCCTCTGTCCCTGCTAAGTCCTGCTGTGGCTCCGGGGCCCACAGCCTCCCCTCCCACGGGGACTCTGCCCTCAGGACTCCCCAGGCCCTACAGCTGGGGAAAACAAGCCCCTTCCCCCTCCTTCCCTGCCCTGCCGAGGCCACCCGCCCAGTGCCACCTAAAGAGGGTGACCTAACAGCATCCCTGCTTAATAAAACTCGGGGGAGCTTTCATTTGTTTAACTTATTTAAAAGTTTCATTGCTGCCAGTCAGTGTCGGGGAGAGAGGCCTCACCGAGTTGGCCCTTGTGCCTGGCTCTGGCCTCCTGAGGAGTCAGGGAGGTGCTGGCAGCAAAGGGCACTGCCGGCCCCCATCTTAGGTCCCCAGCTGGCCTGACTGTTGCCACTGCACCTTGTGCCCACCAAGGCACCATCTGTCCCTAGGTAGCCTACAGGGCCCAAGACCCCCTTCTCCAGCTGCCTCCCAGAACAGACTTATCTGGTGTTTTTTCAGGGAGATGCAGCACATGCAAAGGCCCAGGGGCCTCTGGAAGCCGCAGGCTGGGCATGTGGTGAGGGGGCGTGGCCGTGGGCAGCAGCAGAGGGCCTCAAGGGTGCAGCCGTGGCTGGATATCCCCCCCCCCCGAGAACCTGACCCACCCTAGCTCACCATCCTCCCGTGTGTCCTTCCCACAAAAGTTTATGAGGCCCACTGTGTGCCGGCCTGATGTATGCACTGACACGGTCACTCACTGCGCACAAGAACTATGTGGGAACATAAAATCTGTCATGGAATTGAAAAAGCAGGCAGGTTCCCATAAAACCCGCCTTCCCGGCTCCTTGTAAAACAATGGCAGATCCCCAGAGGGCAACGTTGAGCTGGTGCTGCGAGGGCGCCCTGTGTTGGGGGCCTGGACCGTGCAGGCAGGGCCGCCCGGGGCGGTGGGCCAGGTCGCACACTTGGCTCTCTCCTCCAGCAGCAGTTCCTGTCGTGCCGTGGCCCTGCCTGGCCCTGTTCCCAGGGATTCCTAGGGCCTCAGCCCTCCAGATCGGTAGGAGCCATGGGCCAAGAGCAGCCGTGGACAGTGCTCAGAGGACCTTGCAGGCCGGGGAGGGGTGACCTGCAGCCCTCGGGCCCCTGCCCACTCTGGCTTAGATCACAAAGCCTTGGGCCAGAGCAGCTCCAGCCTCAGCTCAGAGGCCGTGGTGGAGCCTGGGATGGGACACGTCAGTCCTGCCCCTGGGGTCCAAGGCCTCGGGACAGAGAAGGGCCAGTCTCAGCAGAAGGGGGTCTGCTCCATCCAGGGGGCCCCTGGGAGCTAGGACGCACCGGCCATCACTCTGCCGCCTCCCTGGACACTGCGGGAGCCCTGCGCTGACGGATTGACACAGCAGGTTAATGAGTGCGCGCCTCCCTCCTCGAGGCTGATGAAATATTAATCAGCCTGGTGAGGTCAGCAGAAACCGCCCGGTGGTGGCGGGGTGAGTGCCTTTAATTAATTCTCCTGTGGAGGGTCTGGCTGAGGGTCCCCACCCGGCCACCGCTGCCCCTGGCCCCAGCTGCCCTCCTTACCAAGCAGGGCTCTGCTCAGTCTGCTCTGCCGTGTGGCACCTCCTATGTCCCCAGCCCCACGACTCACAGGGGGTGAGCGGTGGGTCACAGTCTAGCCTGCTCCCCCAGGGAGCCCTCGCCCACCCTGACCGGCACCCTCCATCTTGGGTCCCCAGGACCTTCCTAGGCCCCATCAATCCCTGCCGTGGGTTCTCTCACGTCCAGCAGTCTGGGCGGTGGCTCCCACCTGTCCATCAGGTCCAGAGAGGACAGATGGTGGCCGGAGCAGAGGGATGCTAGACTGTGGACCTCACAGAGGTCTCAGCAGCTGCTGGTGATGTGCCCTGGGCAGAGCCGGATGAGGTCAGAGGGTGACAGTGTCTGGCGTCCCCCTCCGTCTACCTTCTAGCTTCAGAGAAGGCCCTGCCTGCCACCAACAGCGCTGGGCTGGCCTGGGGCTGGGGACATTGCGGCTGCGGACATTGGGGATGCTCAGGAGCAATCCCCCAGGGACCTCCCAGGCCAGCTGGGCGCTCAGGGTGCAGACCTAGGCCACCATCGGGGGCGGGGCTTAGTGCCCCTCATGTCCTCCAGACCCTGGGCTCACTGAGGAGCGCCCCGCCCGCTGTCACCAGCACATCTGCCTGGGGCCTGGCCTGGGGTCCTGAACCTGAGACCCCAGGTGCCAAAGACAACAGGGAGGGCAGCCACAGGGACCCCGAGATGTGCCCTGGGCTGGGGCACAGTGATGGGGAAGCCACCTCTCCCCGACTGTCACTCTAGTCTGACTTTGGGACCTGTGACTGGCCCCCCAAGGGCTCTGTCCCGACCCGTCTCAGGCAAACCTCGTGGGACATGGGTGGGGGGCCTCGCATCCGGGTCTGTGCTCGAGGTCCATGTTAATTTTTTATTTATCTGAAAGTGGGACTGGAAACGGCTTCAAGTGAGTCTGAAGTAATTAGGAGCTCCTGCTGATGGATCGCACTGGAGGGACGCGGGGATTATTTATTACCGAGTCACTTGCCGGAAAGGTTAGAGGCTGAGAAGTAATTATTTTCCCTTCCTCTCTGCCCCCCCCCATCCTCTTGGTTTAAAGGGAATATTTTGCAGGGGGAGCTGGTGGGAGTTCTAGGAGCCCCCTGGGGAGGAGGGTCCATGGTGGGGCCTCTGCCGGGAAGATTCGGGGTCCCCGGGAGCCTCCGAAGGGTCCAACTCACTCTCCTTTCTCTTTTCTTGCCCGTCTCTTTGTTCCTCTCCTATTGTGTGGCTCCCCAGGAGGGAAAGGCAGCACCTCACTGCATGACCAGCCTCACCAGATGCCCAAGGAAGGAGCAACCAGGAGGCTGGCGAGCAGGTGCAAAGGCCCTGGGGTAGGATTGGGCCAGAAGCCTGCGGGACATGGGCAGAACAGGCAGCATGGGTCAAAAGGGGGATGGAGAGGGTGACCCTGATAGGGTGTGGCCCTGATAGTGTGTGACCCTGGCAAGCTTTGCTTAAGGGCTTTATTTTAGGTTGCCGAAAAGCCTGGGAGTGTTTGAAGCAGGAAACAGATGACCTGTCCACTCTCATCACCTGATCAGATCGGCCTCTTGAGAGGGAAACCTCTCCCTGTCTGTGCTGTCCTGACCCAGCCTAGCTCAGTCTCATCTCAACAGTATTTCTCACCTCCAGGGAGCTGCCCAGTACAGCCATGGTCCAGTCGAAAGCTGCTAGCCCCAAGGGACAGAAAGGCCAGCCTGACTGGCTTCAATAGAAGATGGACTGAATTGCCTCTGACTTCAGGTATGGCTTGATCCAGGCCTCAACTGTTATCACAGGATCCATGTCTGGGATCTGGTTTTTCTAAGATGATGGTTCCAGCCTCAGGACCAAAGCCACACAAGGATTTCCACCTCCACCTGAGGTGAAATAACTGGGACCACATTTATGCTCCCATCTGAAACAACAACAATAACAAATAGACAAAATATAAGGGTAAAAAAGAGATTTCCAAGACATCGGACATCCAGCCGTGAAGGCCAGCGATTCCTGAGATGGGGAGAGAAATGAAGCTCCTGTGATTGTAAGAGTTTCCAGAAAGCCCCCGAGCTTCTGAGGAGGCCAAGGTGGCTTGAGTTCTTGGCAGGGTACCCAAGAGGGAGAGCGGAACAGGTCGAGGACCCCAGAGTTCTGCAGAGGAGCCTGCTGAGCGTTCAGCTGAGCACTGATGAGTGTGTGAACTTGGAGAAATTATCCAGGACTGGAGACGAACCCTCCGAAAGGATCAGAGAACAATGCTCCGGGCTGACATGGGACTGAGAGGGCTCTGTCCCCCTGCTAGACTTCTGCTGAGCAAACAGCAGGCCCAGGACCATCCTGGAGAAAAGCCTTGAGCAAGGACTGGACTTAGGCAGGAGGAGTAATTCCCCCTGATGGAGACCCGCCCCAGAGACGCTAAGCCATTAATAATAGCAAGACTAGAAAGGGTCCCACGATTTCCCTGCTGCATCCCAGAACACAGCTCCCACATTTTACAGGATACAAAGATCCCCCACAATCAATGAGGTACAGTTCACGAGGTCTGACATCCAGTCGAAGGCTGCTAGGTATTAAAGACACAGAAAAGACATGACCCACATTGAGGAGGACTCTCTGTCAGTCGAAACTGGCCCAGAACGGACACAGATGTTAGAAGGAACAGACAAGGACATTAAATGGATTCTTGTAACTGCATTCTATATGGTCAAAGAGTTAAGTAGAGACGTGGAAGATATTAAAAAAAAAAAAAAAACTCCAAATGGAACTTTGAAGCTTGGAAATGACAACATCTTAGATGAAGAATATGTGTAAATATTTATGTCAAAAGAAGCAGAACAGAAAACAGAATGATAATTTTTTTTTTGGTACCAGGGATTGAACTCAGGGACACTTGACCACTGAGCCACATCCCTAAACCCTATTTTGTATTTTATTTAGAGACAGGGTCTCACTGAGTTGCTTAGAGCCTCGCTTTGGCTGAGGCTGGCTTTGAACTTGTGATCCTCCTGCCTCAGCCTCCAGAGCCCCTGGGATTACAGGCATGTGCCACTGTGCCCGGCCAGAACAATAATTTTTCTAAAAGTGAAAAAAGTAACTGTGGGTTCTGAGGCAGCTTCCAGCAGCCTAACACACAAATGAGAGAGGAAGACTTTGATGAATCAGTGGCTGCAATTTTACAAAATTTGATGAAAACGATCAACTCTCAAACAAAAGCTCTACACACCCCAAGTTTAAGAAATGCAAAGAAAGGTCTAAGGAGGCATATCATAAGCAAGTCACTCAAGACCTGTGGAAAAGAGAAATCTTAAAGGCGGAGAGAAGACACATTCACAGAGGGCTGAAGATCGACAGCAGACTGTTCAGTGGAAACAATGGAGCAAGAAGACAGTGAGGAAATACAGAAAAGTCCCGCCAGCCCCGGATTCTATACCCAGCAAAACTATCCCTCCAGGCTGAAGAGGAAATGGACACTCAGACAAGCAACAGCTGAGTTTGCCCTTGGGCTTGGGCTACAAGGTCCAGAGGGACCCGGGGAGAGCTCAGCAGTGGAGTTTTACCTAGCATGTGGGTAGCCCGGGTTCTGTCCCCAACACACACACACACACACACACACACACACACACACACACCCCTATTACAAGGCGTCCTTCAAGCAGAAGAAAATAGCAACAGGATGTGAATTTCCACAGGAATGAAGAGCACTGCAAATGCTAAAGTTCAAATGGTAACTTCTTGGAGAAATAAATATGACATGTTTCATTTTTTAAAAATCTCTTTAAATGACAATCGACTGTTGAAACAACGTAATCTACTGTGGGGCGTACCACCCAGGTAAATGTCAAACACGTGACAATAAAAATGTAAGCCCCATGTTGGAGGAAATGGGAGCAAGTGGACGGTGATCGGACGGTCCAAGACATGGTATCGGAGTCAACATCCTGGTTGTGATAATTTTGTGATAGTTTTGCAGGATGTCACTAGTGGGGAAAATTGTTCAAAGGGTACACACATTATTTCTCACGCCTACATGTGAATCTATAATTGCATCAAAAAAGTTTTAATTACAGTGTTTTAATTAAAAATTCAATATGAACTAAAGGAAAAAAATTCCATGGTGTACAAAATATCTAAGTTTTAAAGATAGAGGTAAAGAGGACGGCGGGGAGAGAGAGAGAGAATCCAGGGCCTCCCTTCTGCTGACCACATCTCTTCAAGTCTTCCATCCTGGCATGCGACTAAAATGACCAGTGACTAAATTTATGCAAAGTTTCCCTCCGTTGGAAAAGGATGCCAGGGAGAGTTAGATTACACGTGGTGACATTGGGAAGAGACCGATCAGCTGGGAGCACTGTCAAGCACAGCTTATCCCTGGATCCCAGTTATTGAGGACCTCAGTGCATTTCCCCATGATAATCACACCACTGGTGTTATTTTTACCTCCATTCTACAGATGAGCAGACAAGGCTCAGAGAGGGCAAGTGTCTTGCCTGAAGTCACACAGCAAGAGGTAGGACTCCAACCCAGATTCCTGAGTCTAGGTCCAGCTCCTTCTGTGCACCACCACGGAGCCACCCATCTGCACCTGAGGGCGGAGGCGCTTAATGTGCGACACTCAAAGGCCAGTCCTGGTCCTGGTGGGATGAGGCTCAGGCTCCACAGGGCTGGGTCCCTCAGCCATGGAGGAGATTTAATAGGGGAGCTGTTCCCTGCATGGACAGAACTGAGGGCAGCAGAGCTCCCGGGTGAACACCCAGGGCTGGCAATGCAGGCAGCGGGGAGCCAGGGTCTGCAGGAGGGCGCATCAGAGAGGAAGTTGGAAAACACAGCTTCATCTCTGCCTCCCACCCCAGTGCCCAGGGGAGGGGGCCAGCTCCCTGCTGGGTCCCAGGCAGAGGGAACAGGCAAGTGGCCCTCCCTGGTCTCCAGCGTCCCCTCTGCTGGATATCTGCACAGGCCTCCCGACTTGTCCTGGGCTCCATCCTCCTAGTGGACAGTCTTTTAAAAAGGTCAGCTGGGCTGCACTGTCCCCTTTTGGAGACCCCTGAAGTCACCCACCACTCTTAGCAGGGTGTCCACAGCTGCACCTGGCAAGACCTGCACCCCCCACGATCCCCACCCCACCCCACCAGCTGCCAACCCCGGCTCCTCTCCTGCCCGGGGCGTTGGCACACGGTGCTCCACCGTGGGTGCTTCTTGCTCCCCTCCCCCTGGGGTGACTGTGGCATTTCCTCAGGCCTGACTCAAGGTCACTTCCTGGAAGCCCCTCCCCCCAGGCCTGCTTTCTCCTAAACCCTCACTGCACAGTCCTCTCCCCAGAGTGTCCCGGGGACATCACTGGGCAGGAGCTAAATCTGGCTTGTTCAGAATGTGCCAGCCTCAGACGGTGCTGGCCCAAGAGGTCCTCCAGGAGCAGGGAGCAGTGAGAACAGGAGTCAGGGGGGATGGGGATGGAGGGATGGGGATGGGGATGGAGGGATGGGGATGGGGATGGAGGGATGGGGGATGGGGATGGAGGGATGGGGGATGGGGATGGAGGGATGGGGGATGGGGATGGAGGGATGGGGGAGGGGGATGGAGGGATGGATGGATGAGCAGACTCTGGGTGCCAGCAGCAGATCATGTTGAGATGGGGGACAGTGTCTGGGCTGTCTGGCTGAGGAATGCCCAGGGCCCACCTGACATCACCCTGAATGACAGCTGCATCCCCCAATAAGGGCCAGTCTCCTCACAGGGAGGTGGGGCTCTGGGCAGAGGAGAGAGGGGCCAGTAGCATTTCCAGAAGGCCCCTGGGACTGCTGGTTAAGGGGAAATCTGGCTCTGCCCAGGCCGCCTTGCCCCTCTGGCCTCAGTTCCTGTCTGTGAAATGGGCGCGTTTCCGGTCCTCTCTTAGGTGCAGTGAGTAAGACACGACAGAAGCACCTGCTCTGTCAGCCTCAAGGGGTGGTAAGCGGGATGCATGGTGACGGGCTGTCCCCTGCAGGGGGACCTCCTTCCCTGTCCCCCAGCGCTGCGCACAGAGCCTGTGGGGCTCCCCTGCAGGCTGATTGGGGCGCCCCCTGTGGCTCCAGGGACAAGCAGCCCTGGGAGGGGGGAGCACAGACCTGCCCGCCCTGCCTCCGTGCCCAGTGGCCATCTGTCTGGGGGTGTGCCCAGGGTGGCCTGCCCAGCCCAGGCTGGCGGGCGGTGGGGGGCGCCGGGCTGATTGCTGGGCCTTGTCGTGAACCAAACACGGTGACTGTTTAACGATTGAACCACACTAATGAATATTGGGCCAGATATTTTCGAGGCCTGTTCCGACTGATTACTTGGAGAGCTGAGTACGTCTCCCAATTACCCAGGCAATTAGGCGACTAATTAAACACTTACCCTTCGCTTCATAAACAGGAGCGAGCGGGTGGGAGCGGGAGCTGGCTCGGGCGCTGTGAAATATCGGCTGTCAGGAAGGCCCACGCGAGCACCCACACCAGGATCCCGGCTGCCCTGTGGGCAGGGAGGCCAGTGGTCAGTGAGCAGGGGGACCGATGTCCAGAAGGGCCAAAGGCTCTGTCCAGGTCTTGGGTCAGAGTCCAGTCTTCTCAGCCCCATACTCCAGGAAGCCCTCCTGGCTTTCCCCAGGCCCAAGAAGCCTGGCCTGCTGACCATGGCATCCTAGACACAGCCCCTGGTCCTGAGCCTGCCCTCTGCCTTGGGTCACTCTCTCTCTCTCTCTCTGGGGTGCAAGCTTTGGTCACCATGAGCAGTCAACAAGCTCTGGGCCTCCTCTTCCCACTCCCAGCCAAAGTGATTTGGGGAGATCTGTCTGACCGCGTCACCGTGATCATTTTAAAACAGGGCTAATATCTGAGACATGGCCCCCAGTGATACTCCTCCCCTGGAATGGGGCTCCACACTCTCCCTTGAGACTGGGCTGGGCCAGGGGCCTCTCTGTTTGCTACCGTGTGCTGCTGCTCCAAGCCCAGGGCCCAGCATGGTGCCCATGTGTGTCCATACTCTGTGGAAGCCTTGTCGGGCATCACATTCATCTGCTCGAGACCCACCTGCCCACTTCCAGAACAGCCCCACTCAGCCCTGGCCGGACCCCAGGAGGCACACGGGGGGCATCTGGCATGTGCTGGAAGATGTAATCAATGGTTGCATGAGTCTCATCCCAGAGATCAGAGGTCCTACCTCAGGCCCATCAAGAAATGCAGAGGCTAAGCTGGGCACCGTAGCGCACGCCTGTAATCCCAGTGGCTCAGGAGGCTGAGGCAGGAGGATCGCGGGTTCAAAACCAGCCTCAACAATGGTGAGGCCCTAAGCAACTCAGTGAGACCTGTCTCTAAATAAAATACAGAATAGGGCTGGGGATGGGGCTCAGTGATTGAGCATCCCTAGTTCAATCCCTGGTACACACACATCAAAAAAAAAAGAAAGAAATAAAAGAAATACAGAGGCTGAGTATGGTGGTGCAGGCCTGTAATCCCAGCAACTTGGGAGGCTGAGGCAGGAGGATCGAAATTTCAAAGCCAGCCTCAGGAACTTAGCAAAACCCTGTCTTTAAATAAAAACTAAAAAGGACTGAGGATGTGGCCCAGTGGTTAAGTGCCCAGGGTTCAATCCCTGGAATCAAAAAAGAAAAATGAAATCACAGAACGAGCCCATGGGGCCCCACCCAGGGGCCAGCCCTTCGCCATTTGGAATCTCTCTCCTGGGGGACCTGCAGGGCCTCTGGGCTCAGGGTGCAATTCACAGACGGCTAAAGGGGTTCCTTGCTCCCCAGGAGACCTGGCACACGTGGGCTGCCCTGAGGGTAAGGCCAAGGACTCCATCACAGCACAGTGTGTACACACTTGAGCACGCACACAGACACTCCCGTATGCCCCTCCTGGGTGCCAAGGCAGAAGGCCAGGGGGCAGGGAGCAGGGCAGAGCAGCAGGCAGAGCTCTCAGGCTCTTTGTCCACCCTGGGTGCAGGGCTCGGGGACTTCCAGCCCTGCGGGGAGGGGAAGGGGAAAGGGCGCATGCTCTGTCCCTCAAGTTGCGGCTCTCCACTTGTTCTGTGGTTTCTCTGGGCTCCTTGTCCACCAAGATTCCCACAGTGGCCTGCTCTGTCTGATTCCCTGCCGGGCCTCCATACCCCCTGTCCATCCTCTCCCAAGACCTAGTGGAGCCTGGCAAACAGCAGGTACCTGTTTAATGCTTCTTTTTTTTTGGGGGGGGGGTTACCAGGGATTGAACTCAGGAGCACTTGACCACTGAGCCCCCTCCCCAGCCCTATTTTGTATTTTATTTAGAGACAGGGCCTCACTGAGTTGCTTAGGGCCTCACCATTGCTAAGGCTGGATTCGAACTCATGATCCTCTTGCCTCAGCCTCCCAAGCTGCTGGGGTTACAGGCATGTGCTACCACTGTACCCGAATTTTTTAATGCTTCTTAACTGGACCCCCTGACCCTCCAAGGACAAGTGTCACCTCACATCCCCATGAGAGGACTCCCGGGTTGCTCAGAAGGCCTTCCCAGGAGACCAGCAGCATGACACCCCTCACCAGTGTCTGAGGAATAGAGTGGAACATCTTGGAGATGGGACGCTGCTGTCACCTGGGCAGGCTGTGGAGCCAGCGGTTCCACCAGACACTGGCCCAGGAGTGGCTGGGGGGTGTCTTCAGTGTGGTGGATACTTGCACCCAGGCAACTTTAACTCAAGAAGGTGACCTGGCCCATCTGGGCAGGTCCCTGGCAGCGGGAAGCACAGCCTCCCTGAGGCCCCAGCCCCCCAGCTGTGGCCAGCACCCAGGACGGCAGAGACACTGAACCTGCCAAGTTCCGACTGTAAGCGAAACAGGTGTGTTTGAAGCGGCTTGTTATGCAGTTGTGGGCGGATTTGGGGCCTTGGTGCAGAGGGTTGACCCAGGGCCCCTCAGGGGCCACTCACGCCCCTCCTCAGAAGCCCCATGCAAAGAGGAGGGACCCAGAGGTGAGAAAAATCAAGGACACTCCCAAATACGTGGCCAGCAAGGGCCACCTGGACTTCAGCCCAGGAAAGCACTGGCCAGCACCGAGGGGGTGTCAAAGGAGGAGAAGACAAGGTCAGCTCGAGACAGACAGAGGGGACATTTCAGCAGGGGCTTCCTGCCCAGGGAGGGGACAGCCCTTAAGTCTGGTCATCCTTCATCCTAGCAGGACCTCACAATGCACTTGCACTGTGACCCCCAGGGGCCAGACCCTCTCTGGGACCATGGCCTGGACCCTACTTCCCTGAGAAAGGACAGGGAATGCTGGGCCTCCCTGGGTTCCTCTGCCATCTGGAGAATCTGGGCCTTGGGGCAGGCCTGGGGGGCAGGTCTTCCCTCTGGGGCCGCACCCCCAGCCTCCTCAGTCTGCCCTACAACCCAAAGAGACCCAAAGTCCCTCTGGACAGAGGTGCCTCCCCCTTGCTGGAGAGCGTCAGGCCCTCCTGTCAACCCCGGAGCACAGGATGTCATAGGATGGGCAGAGAGGAATGAGGAGGGGCAGGGCTGGGGGTCCACACCCTGTGGAACAAAGGACCACAAACTGGGGATCCTCAAGTGACGGGAATTTGCTCTGTCACCATCCAGAGGCCAGAAGTCCAAGGTGAGGGGCAGGCAGGTCCGGTTCCCTCTGGAGGTCACGAGGATGATCCTGTCCTAGCTGCTTTCCGGTGTCTGGACCTTGCCTTGTGCACACGTCACCCCACCTGGGCCCTTACCTTATACACCATTCTTCCTGTGTCTGCACCCAGATTGTCCCTCATCTGCTAAGGACACCCACCACATAGGACCAGGACCCACCCTCGTGACCAATATTAACTTGATGGAGGCAAGACCTGATTTCCAAATGAGGTCACATCCATAGGTGGCAGGGTGGGACTTGAACACATCTTGGGAGACACAGTTCAATACACAACAGCCACCAGCACATGGGCAGCCCCGGGCTGGGCTTCCCCTGGCCAAGCCTCAGTTTCCCCACCATGTAAGGCAGTAGTTCAGGGCGTCTCATCCTGGGATTCGGGTCTTCCACAACCACAGGAAGCTGGGTGCCTGCCGGGTGCAGTGGCGCTCACCTGTAATCCCAGCGGCTGGGGAGGCTGCGGATAATCGCAAGTTCAAAGCCAGCCTCAGCAAAAGCGAGGCCCTTAGCAACTCAGTGAGACTCTGTCTCTAAATATAACATATACAGAAGAGGGCTGGGGATGGGGCTCAGTGGTTAAGCACCCTGGGTTCAATCCTCAGTACCCCCCAAAAAAAGACAGATGCCCCCTGGTGCAGGCCCAACGGAAGCTTTCCCACCCCTAAGCTTGGATCAGCTGAGTGACTGACCACCAGGCTCTGCAGCTGGTCAGAGTCCCCCCGCCCCGGGTAGCCATGCCTGGTGTATATCAGGGAGGGAGAATGAGGGGTGAATCATGTTCTAAGAGCGAGGGGGTCCAGACAAACCCAGGCTCTGACAGTCACCATCCATATGACTCAGGTAAGCCAAGTCACCCCTCCAAGCCTCCGTCTCCTCATCTCTAAAATGGGCAACACCATTCCTACCTCGAGGGATTTTTTTTTTTTTTTTGAGTAGATGAGAAGGTGCTAGCTCTGTACCTGGCACCTGGGCTTGTGGGCGACCTGAACTTTCCACGGTCCCACATGGGGAAGGTTGAGGCCACCGGCCACCCAGAACCAAGGTCTATTATTGGGTCTATTAAGGGGGCCCCTGGGGGAATTGTATTTCCAGGGTCCCTCTGAGACTGGGATTGTCGGGGGCGCCTGGTCAGGGCCAGGACACCCTGGGGCTCACCCCTGTTGAGTGCACTCAAGGGGCCCAGAGACCCCGCCAGGCCCTTGCCCACCCCTGCCCTTGCGCTGGGGCTGCCCTGGCCAGGCCCTGCCGAGAGGCCCAGTGGAGGGACGGCCGAGCCAGACAAAAAGCTTCTGTTCGGGCCCAGCTGCACGAGGCCGGTATTTATGGCAGGCCGGGAGTTTAAGAAAACAGGGGCCTTCCGTCCACGGGCGAGCGCGGCCGGTGGGGGAAGCGGGGAGCTAATTAAATCTGCGCAGGCCGAGGCCACAGAGGCCGATTGTGCAGAGAGAGGATGTTAATGCGCATTTTAAATATTTATTGTAACTGAGGTAGGTTATGAAAACAGACATCTCTCCTTTCAACACTCTGTGCGTCAGATTTAGGGGCTTGTCTGCTTGCTGAGTGATTTCGCAGCAGTCGGCCAGGCCAGGAGCCCATCCATCACGCCCCGCAAGAGGCCAGCGGATGGTGAAAGATTAGCACGCTGATTTATGGGCCGGTGGGGCCCACGGGCCTCGAGTGGGCAGGGCAGCCACACACACCTGTCTGGCCTGGTAGGCGGGCAGGGTGTGCGTGACCAGCCCTGGGCTGGGAGGAGCATCGAGGGACCCCGAGATGGCCCTGGTGGCCTGGTGTGGGCAGCCAAGGCTTTGGGTCCACCCTCTGGGTCCTCTCTGGCCAGACTGGGGTTTCCAAGGCACTCCTGATCCCCTGTGTTCCTCGGTTTCCTCATCCAGAGCAGAGGAGCCGCTGGCAGGTTTGTTAGACCTGGAAGAAGAAGAAAGATGGCCCATAGACTGGCTCTCACAAGAGTCCCGGCGTGCAGAGCACGCATGCTTTCTCCAGGACCTGTCTCAAGCTGCTGTCACTGAGCAGAGCTGGGACAGACAGCTCCTGTGACTCTCTAAGCCAGTGGGAGCCAGCTCCAGCCCACCTCTGCCCTGTAGGACCCGCGTCCAGGTGGGGCCTCTCCTTCTGGGGTGTCCTGGCTCACTCGGAAGGAAGCCTAGCAGAGGCCAAGACAATGGAGGCTCGAGGCCTGGTGCATGGGAGATGAGGGCCCTGAGGGAGTGCCAGGGAGCGTGGGGGGTAGGAGCCTGGGGAGCTGGGCAGGGAGGGCTGGGGTGGCAGGCAGTGCCTCCCTGAGCCAGGTGGCCACCCCTGGGCCTTGGGCGCTGTTGCCTCAGGGTGCTGATGGGAGCAGGTTTGGATGTCTTTTGTAGCTGGAGGCTGGCTCTGAGGGGTGACTGTCCTCTTGGGGGGCAGCTGGGTTCTGGGGGGCCGGGATGAGGAGGCTCAGCCCAGGCAGGTGTTGCCGAGTATTGCAGAGTGGGGAGCCCAGCTGGCTTCCCTGACTCGCAGCTGTGTCTGCCCCTTTGGGACAGTCTCTGGTGACTTTGTAGCCCTCCTCAGCGAAAGGGTTCCTACAGGATATTCCTAAGCCCATATGGTCCACTCCAGCAGCACTCTGCCATGTGCAGAGCAGGGAGCCTCCAGGGCCCTCCCTCCCCGCCCCAGGACAGGCCACTGGCTGCGTCCCAGCCCACTCTGGTCCTCCCCCTCTCACTTGCCCAAATTCAGGCTGCATCCCAGCCCATAGGCAGGACTGCCTCGTCCCCACAGGAAAGTGACCACTGTCTTGGGAAGCCCCACATCCCTCCCTCCTGCTCAGAAGTCCTGTGTCCTTTCCCTCCTGGGCCAGGGTCCCTGTTCCCTGGATCCCTGTGGTTACAACAGACCTCTCAGACCTGCTCCCATCGGCACACCCAGGCAGCGGTACCCAAGGTCAGGAGTGGCCTCCTGGACTCTGGGAGCAACCTCCTGCCAGCCTAGCTGTCCCTGCCCAGTCCCCTAGTCCCTTTATCTCCATCACCCCGTGGGCGTGCTCCCACTGCCTTCTTGGCTGGGAATAAGGTCGGCCCCTCTCCCCCTCCCTTGGGTGCCATTATTAGCCCCACGACCCTGCTGGGTGTTTCTTTCAGAAACCAGGAGTCCTCAACAGGCAGCCTGGAGGGCAGGACACTTATGCCCCACCCTGGATCCCCAAACGGTCCCCCACTGCAGGCCTGGATGGGTGGGCACCGAGGCCTGGGCTCCCAGACAGACACGTGCCGCCCTGCCCATTAGGCTCGTTAGCAGAGCGGGGACGAGCAAGCGCAGACTGTGTGGTCGATAGGGATGTGGCTCTCCTGGTGTGGACGGCCCCCTGCCTTGAGGATCAATGGTCCCCTCATCCCAGGCTCTGAGGAGCAAAGAGAGGCGCCCTGTGGCTGGGCCCAGCGGGATTCTTAGGAGCAGGAAGCAGCTTCCCGGCGCCCCAGGCTGGTCCCACCCTGGGAAATTCCCAAGCCAGCCCCAGATCCCCCGAGACTGCAGATTGGACTGCATTCCCCATTTTGCTGAAGTGGGGCCCAGTCTCAGAGAGGCTTCGGATTGGTCCCTGGTGGCCACTGGGGCCTTGGTGAGGTCAGGGCAGAAGCCTGGGCTTCTGGCTTGGGAGGACCCTGGGGACAGGAGTTGGGGGGTCTCTGATCTACTCAGAGATCCTTCTGGCTGTGCAGCTCTGTCACCCCTCTGGGCCTGGCCGGGTGGGCAGTGGGAACTCTCACCCTCCTTTTGCCCTATATCTGACATCCCTGGGGGCCGTGCTCGGCCAGGCGGGGCTTTGACGACCCACAGCCATCATGGAGCATGGCCATGTCCTGCCTGTGGCAGGTTCTGAGCCCCAGCACATGGCTGGGGAGGGTGGGGCTTACTCCAGGTTCCTTCCTACATTTCTGTGCTATTCTAGAAGAAACTGCAGACAAGGTGAGGACAAGGGCCTTCCATCATCACCCTGTTGGATTCAAGGGCCATCAAGTTCAGAGAGTTGAGGTGCAATGCACTTGTACTGTGTCCCGTGTGAAGTCTGAGCTGCACTTTCTGCTGTGCAGGACACTGCTGGGCTGGTGGGAGTCCATGGGAGAAGTGACCACGTGTTCCAGTCTCCTGCCATGGCCTGACAAGTTGCTGGCAAACTCAGCAGCTTAAACACAGCCATTTCATGATGTCTCCCTACTCCTGGGTCAGGAATCCAGGGAGGCTCAGCAAATGACCCTTCTGTTCTATGAGGTGTCCACTAGTAGGTCACTCGGTAAACCTAACTACCCAGGATGGGTTTGGGGCTGCCCTGGTGGGGACAGATGAAGCCTGACTGGGTGCCCAGCAGTGGCCTTTTAAGCATGGCTGTCCCTATAATCAGATTTCTCCCATAGCAGCTTCAGTATCCCAGCAAGAAGATCCCAAGAGGAAGAGGGAGAAGCCTTTTTATGACCTAACATAGGAAGTCCTAGAACAGCAGCTCTACCACTCCTATTGGTCAAGCAGATTTAGGGGAGGAGCCTAACTTCATCTGCCTATAACTTCATTAGCCCTGTAATGCTAAAAAAACAAAACAAAACAACAACAACGAGGGGTAGGAAGGGGACACAGAGACATTATCTATAGCCATCCTGGCCACGCTGTACAATTTCAAATTTTATGGGTCATATTTAAAAAGTTCAAAAGAAACAGATGAAACTAATTTTAATAATATATTTTATTTAGTCTCAATTGTCCGACACAGGATCATTTTGACATATCATATAAATACGTATAAACAAAACTGGTGCTGACATAATTTGCATTCTTTTGCATGGACCATAGCTCTGCGCGTCTCTCATGCTACTTTACATGGACAGCACAGTCCCACTCAGGTGTGTGGCTCAGAGCTCGACCAAGCTTTGCTCTGGGGCAGTACGGGTGCATGGAGGTGATCAAGGTCCCAAGGACAAAGCAGGGAATGGGCAGCCGTACACCAGGGTGTCATCAACCCTGCATGACTCCCTGTGACTGAGGCCCTACTTTGGAGATGAACAAATTGAGGCTGAGAGCAGAGAGGCCCATGGCTCAGCTAGGACCGGCATCAGGCACCTGGAAACCTCAGCGCCCATAGAGGCCAGCAGCCTGAGACCCACCCCAGGACACTGCAGGTCCAGGGTGCCCCTCTCCGTCTGCCACACAGCTCCACCCACAGCCAGCCCCTCTGATCAGGCCCTGGGGCTGGGCCTCTGCCCCCACCTGCCCCCCCTGCCCCCACCTGCGGGCCTGTGTGGTGGGTGCTCAGTGAGAAGGCCGCGTCCCAGCTGGGGGCAGCGTTGGGTAAAGAGCTATGGCCGCTTTTAATCCTTAGGAAAATAGCAAACCCAGCTCAGAGTCTCACACACTCAAACCCCACTTAGCAGGGTGAGTTGGGAGACAGCCCTCCCCGTCCCTCCACCATGGGCGGGGGTGGGGTGGGGAAGGGGCTCAGCCTGGGCCCCCGGAACTTAGCTGGGGTCTCACCCACAGTGTGCCCAGCAGCCAGGGCAGGCACAAGGCAGATGAGCCAGCCAGACTGCGGGCAGAGGCCAGCAGGACCCCACAGGATGTCCCCACCCAGGCAGTACCCCGGGCCCGGGGCTCCCCGCCCACTCTGGGGCTTCAGAGCAGATGGCCAGCTTGCTCCGGAAGGGGTGGAGGAAGAGAGGCCCTCTCCACCCCGAGGCTTCCTGCCCCCCACCCCCGCTCTCTTCCCTTTATTCAGAGGAAAACATCACGGGGCACTTACCTGCCAGGGGTCACCTGGATCAGGAGCAGAGACACTGAGATTAGAAGCCAGGTGTGGACAGCAATATCTCAGGCTCAAAGGGCAATGAGGAGGGGTGGGCAGGTGAGGGTAGTGACCCTTCAGGTGGCTCACCTGGCCACAGCCCAATTAAAGCCCTCAGGGGGGGTCCCAAACAGAGACACAGGCAGGCCCCTGGGCACCCACCATTCCCCCGAAGGTCAAGCAGGGGAGTCTGGTGGAGGATAGAGCCACCTGGACCCTCCCCTGACCTCTAGCTCCCTCAGGGGCCAAACCAGCAGGCTCATGGGAGCTGGCTACAAACCAAACCATCCCCCAGTGGTTCCCACAACCTTCCTGCGCTCCGGCTTTTGGTCTTTGCTCCAAAACCAATTGATTTCTCACAGCCTCGGCCTAGCAGCCCTTCCCAATGTGGCTGTCAGGGTTAAAAACGACCCAGCGTCATCAGCCGGCTTCCTCTCCCCTGGCCTGTCGTAGCCTCAAGTCCTGGCCCGCCATGTCCAACCTCAGGAGCAGCCTCCCCACAAGCTCCCAGAATGCCTCTGGTGCCCTGCTGTTGATGTCACTGCACATGCCTGGTGCTTAGGGGGCTCCCGGCCAGGCCAAATGCACCCCCAGCCCTCTCTGCCTGGAGGTGGGACACACGCCCAGGTCTAGTTAACAGAAAGCAAGCAGGCGGCCAGCGAGTGGGCCCGGCCTTCCTGCAGGCTGGTCCCTCCTCCTTCTCCACGCCACTCCTTGCCGAGTCGCACCACATCCTCAGGTGACCAGGCCACCCAGCTAGAGTGACCAGGCCACTCTTTGAAGCCTGAATGACTGAATGGAGTAGAGCCCCCCTGGGAAAACTGCAAGGTGACCAAGAAGTTAGACTTTGACTCTGCTCAGCCATGGAGATCTGGGGATGCTCATTGCAGCCGCTCATGTTGGGGCACAGTGGCTCTGGGTCATGCTGCGTGTGTGTGTGTGTGTGTGTACACACACATGTGAACATGGCTCAGGATCATACATGCCCAAGCATATGGGAGCCCAGCTCCCTGAGAAAGTGGTGCCCAGGCCAAGGACCTGCTGGGAGGAAAGCCCTGGCCCCTCCCCGTCTCCCAGGGGGGCCCAGGTTGATTGCAAGGCCCGGCCCTGGTGAAGCTTCGGGCAGCTCAGGGCCGGGGCGCTCGTGCCTGCCCCCCTCCCTGCCTGCCCAGGGCTCTCCTGCAGCCTGGCTCTCGGAGCCCACCAGAGAGGCCGGGAAGGGCACAAGGGGCTGCAGAGCTGCGTGTGGACCCCCTGGAGCCGCTCAGCTGTGATTCCCTGGGTCAGCGTCTAAGTCCAGCCCCTGGTCTATCAGCCAGATGGTCGCTTCAGCAGGGAGAGCAACCTGACACGCCATTTCAAACCGATTTCACGGCGGGCCTCTGGAGAGCCCCAGCGAGCTCCTGACAATCCGATCTGTTGTGAATAAACATGACAAAATTGCCAATTACGGGAGAGAGGCTTCAAAGTCATGCGGGCCGGGCTGGCTGTGGCCACACGCTCAGGGGCCAACGCCGCCAGGGGGATGGCCCAGTGGACAGAGAGAGCCGAGTCCAGATGAAGGGGGTGCTGGGCCAGCGCCAGGTGCCGCGCCAGCAGGCACGGGGATGCGCAGCCGAGGCCAGGCGCCCTGCCAGCCTGGCAGAGGGTCCTGCTTCTGTACAAACCAGCTCTGGCTACTCCCTGTGGCCACACCCCTAAGGCTCCATATTTCCTAGATGACTCCACTAGGAAGGGGAGAGTGTGGTAGGAGCCCAGGCCCAAGCTGGCCCTGGATCCCAGGAGCCCGGGCTAGCCCTACTGGCCCCCAGTGTCCAAACCCAGGTCAGACCATAATCCCCTCCCCAACCCCAGAAGGGGCTCAGCTGGCCAGAGACCAGCACAAGCCACCCAGGTCCCAGCAGGCAGGACAGCAGCAGAACTCAGATCTGAATAGGGACAAAGGGAGCCCACGTGTCCTCCCACAGTGGCTTATCTGCCCCCCAGGACCCCGGAAGGCCCTTCTCTTGACCCCTGCTCCTGTTCAACCTGCCTCAAGCTTGCCCAGAGCGGACTGGACCCAGACCTGCCCCAAGGAATGGCCTGTGCTGTTCCCGCCATCTTGAAATTTGGGCCCAGGATTTTTTGAGTTGGGTTTGATAGCAGAGTCAACTGCCTTGCCCGGTACTCACATGTCCCCAGAGGAGACCCCACCACTCCACCCAGGGCCACTGGGTACCTTGGGTTGGGCAGGAAGCAGAGGGAGGGGGCGAGCATGGCCCAGGTCTTTGTTGTGGGCAAAGAAGCCAAGCGGGTTCCCGGCTGAGCAGACCAAGGACAGACGGCTTTGAATGTCGGTAGGCTCAGGCCATCAGGGTGTCCCCAGCTGTCTGGTCCCTGGCCCTGGGTGATTTAGATGGGGAAAATTTTGACCTGGGATTGTGACAGCCTTTAAAGTTAAAGGAAGTGTCAGAGACATGGCTTGGGCTTGGTGGGTTTCGTGTGACAGGCAAACCCCCAAGGGAGCATTTGCTGTCCTTAGGAATGGGTGAGCTTGGGAGAGGTAGTCCCAAAGTCTCCCACGGGTGGACCCTGGGAGCCATCAGAAGTGATTCCCTGGGGAGCAAGTCATGAGACCTCAAAGATGCCAGCACTTCCTAAAATACAGAAAACAAAAGGCACAACTCTGCCCCAACTCTGATGGTCCCCTGTGGGCTGGCCTGGCCTCACTTCCTGCCTGCTGGTCACAGCCAGGAAGTCACCGCTGTGGACCAGTTCTGTACCCAGCATACTTTCCTCTACCTCCACCAACAGGCAAATGGGATCCAACTGCACAGATCCCCAGTCCCGTGGTCCAGCCCTGGTTCTGAACTTCATGGATGTGGGATAAAATGTCAGCCGTTACTTACCAATGGCTGGATAAGATTGAGCAAGTCAATAGCACCGTTACCCAAGTAGTTTAACGAAAAGATATCTCAGCACCTGATGCACAGAGGACGTTGAATAAATTTTAGTTATTGCCACCATGATTATCACTACCACTGTCCTCATCACCACCTCATCATTCCATCATCACCATCATCATCACTGTCATCATCATCATCACCATCACCATCATCGTCACCATCACCATCATCACCATCACAGTCATCATCTCCACCATCATCACCATCACCATCATCATCACCAGCACCACTCACTACTACTATTATCACCATCTCCATCTCCATCACCACCATCATCACCACCATCGCCATTATCACCATCACTATTACCACCACCAGCCCATCATCACTATCACCATCACCATCACCATTATCATCACCAGCACCAATCACTACTACCATCATCATCATCTCCTTCTCCATCTCCATCACCACCACCACCACCAGCACCATCATCACCACCACCATTACCATCACCATCACTATCATCACCATGCCAATCACTACTACTATTATCACCATCTCCATCTCCATCACCACCATCATCACCACCATTGCCATTTTCACCATCACTATCACCATCATCACTAACACCATCACCATCACCACCATCACCATCACCATCACCATTACCATCATCACCATCACCATCACCATCACCATCACCATCACCATCATCACCATAACAGTCATCATCACCATCACCATCATCATCACCAGCACCAATCACTACTACCATCATCACCATCTCCATATCCATCTCCATCACCACCAGCACCATCATCCCGACCACCGTTACCATCACCACCATCATCACCATCACCATCACCATCATCACCATATCAATCACTACTACTATTATCATTATCTCCATCTCCATCACCACCATCATCACCACCATTGCCATTTTCACCATCACTATCACCATCACCACCATCACCATCACCATCACCATCACCACCATCACCATCACCATCACCATCACCATCACCACCATCACTATCACCATCACACCATCACCATCACCATCATCACCATCACCATCACCATCACCATCATCACCATCACCATCACCATCACCATCACCACCATCACCATCACCATCATCACCATCATCACCATCATCACCATCACCATCAACACCATCACCATCACTATCACTGCCACCACTACTATCCTCACCGTCATCGTCACCATCATCACCTAAATGTATGCCTGACAGCCCTATGATCATTTGGAAGGAACCCCTCTGTGACAGTCCAAGAGCCCATCCAGGGACAAGGAGTCCCTCCTTCCCAAGGTACCAAAGGGTCAGCTCCACCCACAGCCACCTAAGTGCATCGGCTCCTCCACCTGGCAGCCCTTCCTAGAGTGGAAACACCCCCAAGAGAGGCGGCCTCCTACAGTGGCCCTCCTATTCCTCTGCCCTACCCTGCCCTACCTGTGGTCCAGGGAACCCTCATCAGAGGAGAACATTTAGAAAATCTAGGAAGACACGAAAGGAAACAAAACTCATTCATCATCCCACCACCACCCAGAATATACTCCATTAAGTATCTAAAATCACCAAAGAAATACAATGGCTTCCAGAAAAGTCAGGAAACAGAAAAACCCTCTGTCTCCATCTCACCACCTCAACACTCTGTGTGTCGTGCAATCCTCTTTTTCCTGCTGCATATGTTTTTGCCATCATTACATCCTTAATGTACATATAATTCTATACACTGCTTTCCCTTCACATTACACTGTAGATGGGTTTGCATATTGCCACCCTGTCTCTGCAATTATCACTTTTAATGACTGTCTAGTATTCCACGGAGTGCATGTATCATAATTTACTAAATGACTCCCTACTCTTTGGACATTTCAGCTGCATCCAATTTTTTGGCCATTAAAAATAATGTTGCAATGAATATCCTTGGGCCTAAACTTGTCCCCGTATTTTGGATGATTTCTTCACAAGAGCATCCCAGAGGTGGCATTACTGGGTCAAAGGCACTGAGCATTGCCATGGTGCTCCGTGCACGCTGCCAAATCACTTTCTGGAAGGGCTGGCCTGGCTTCCAGCACCACTGACAATATGAGAGCCTGTTACCTCCCTGAAGGTCCTCAAATGGGGGATTTGTGGCTTTTAGCATTTGTTCACTAAGCAGAGGGTACAGTGCTCCGGGTTTGGGTCCAACCCCACGTTCCACCTCCATCAGTCTCATCCACTCTCTTGGACGCTCACTGTGTGCTGGATAAAACGATGAGCGAGACAGTGGCAGGATGGGAGTAGGGTTGGGGGCAGGAAGCACCCCCGGCTCCAGGGGTGTGTGTGTCAGGAGAGGGGCGCACTGGGGAGT
The DNA here is from genome assembly GCF_001458135.2 of Marmota marmota marmota. Taxonomy (NCBI): domain Eukaryota; kingdom Metazoa; phylum Chordata; class Mammalia; order Rodentia; family Sciuridae; genus Marmota; species Marmota marmota. The sequence goes on from NW_026000136.1 coordinate 6,355,920, forward strand.
GTCCGTGTGCCCACGATTCCCTGGTCTCCCTCAGGGAAGCGCCCTTCCTACAACCAGCGTCTCACACGTCCACTTGGATGTTGTTGGGCCTCCAGCCTCCCCCTGGACCAGCTGCCTCAGGACCCACAGCCCATCACTGCATCAGTGCATCCTTCACCTGATTGGCTGGATCAAAAAAATAGGCAACTATTTTTGTCCCCTTGTCTCCCCATCCGTACAGCATGGTCAGCAATGCCTAGCAGTGTAGCCCACCTCTCCCATCACCCCAAGCCAAGCTGAGACCTCTTGAGAGTACCTGCATATGGCCAGCACCCTTCTACCCGGTCTTCCAGCATCTGCCCTGTCCCCTGGGCCCCTTCTCCTCACACGGTCATGGTGGGCATGTCAAATCAAGGCCCTCTCGTGATGGACTCCCACCAACATTTTCTCATCAGACATGGGAGACTATTCGCACAACTTCCGGGGCCTCCCAGACCCTGGCTCAGAACTTGAACAAGTACAACATAGCGGTCTGGATCTGCGTTGCTTAGTTGATGGATGGAAGGATTTGGGTGGGTGGATGAACGGACAGATAGAGGTGGGTGGGCAGGTGAATGGATGGAGGGATGGATGGAAATGGATGGATGGATGAGTGAGTAGATAGATGGTTGGGTAAGTGGATGGATAGATAGAGGGATGGATGGATAGATGCATGGGTAGGTGGGTAGATGGATGGATCAATGGATAGTTGGGTAGATGGATGGAATGGGATTGGATGGATGGATGATGGGGATGACATATGGATGGATGGAAGGAAGGAAGGAAATGAGTGGGTTATGAAGTCTAAATCTATACAAGCACTGCAAGATACCAAGAAGGAAGAGGGGAAACAGGAGAGTGTGGTTTTCCGGGGGCTGAGGCATGTCCTGGGCGTGTCTTGGTAAGGCTGTCCAGTATCTGATGGAGGCAGAGATTAGCTCAACAGAAGCCTCGCCCAGAGGGCTGCTGAGATCAGTCTTAAATGTTATAATTTTCACATATTAACTTTTCCTTTTGATATAACTTCCAGAAAATAGTTGCAAGCACCCCACAGTCGTCCAACACACCTAGCCCAGCTTCTCCTCCGGTTGACATCTGAGATGACCAGAGGCGAGCTCGTGGTCAGCTCTGCTTTGCAACATTTGTTCATGACCGTGGTGCCAATACCCCCGCCATGCCCAATGCATGTCAGACCAACTGTCTGACAAAGGCTTGCAGACCTCCTGAGCATTCAGCAACCAACTGTCACCTCACTATGAGCTGGCTGTGCCACACCACAGACAGCTAGAGTTCCGTGAGCTGTCCCCTAACGTCCACATCCTGTTCTGGCCTCTACCCTGCTTGTAGCCTTTGACTCCTTGGTCTCCTTCATCCCGGGTTGGTCTCCTGGTCCTTGTTCTGTTTTGCAGTGACACTTAGGCAGGGTGTTGATCAGTTCCTTGGTGGGACACCCTTGGTTTGGATGGTGCTACTTCCTCATGATTAGTGATTAGCACGTGTCCACCAGGGACCTCAGGAAGCAAGGTTGCCTCTTTGGATATCACAGCAGGGGCGCTTGGGATGTCCACCCTGTCCTGTCACTTGGCCACGTCCTCATGCAGATGACGATTAGATTTCTCCCCTCACCACTTTCCACTTTGTAATTAATATGGATCTTGAGCCTTAGAAATGAAGCAAACCCTGCCACCCTAAACCTGGAGGACACTGTGCTGAGTGAAATAAGCCAGATGCAGGAGGACGAATACTGCGTGGTCCCGCTTGGTCCCACCTGGAGTGATCGAATCCAGACAGACAGAAAGCAGCACGGGGGAGCCAGGATGGGGGGAGGGATGGGCACGGGTGTTTAATGGGTGCAGTGCTTTGGTTTGGGAAGATGGGAATTTTGGAGCGTTATGTACATGGGCACATAACCATGTGGAAGTGCTCAATGCCTTGAACTGCCCGCTTAAATATAAATGCTTATATTTTATGTTAAAAGATTTGCCGGGAGCTGTGGTGCACACCTATAATCCCAGCGGCTTGGGAGGCAGAGGCAGGAGGATTGCAAGTTCAAGGCTAACCTCAGCAACTCACCAAGGCCCTCAGCAACTTACTGAGACCCCCTGTAAAACTTTTTAAAATAAGCAGAAGGGACTGGGGATGTGGCTCCGGGGTTAAGCACCCCCAGGTTCAACCCCTGGTACAAAAAAAAAGTTTTAAAAAATTAACAGGTATCTCAGGGGAGGCGTTTTGAGATGCTGGACTCTGTTTCCACACATTTGATGACTCGTCGGTCTTAGCATTCACTGGTGATCCTTGTACCAGCTCCATTTGTGACATCCCAGTGCCAACCAGATTTCTTCTCAAGCACCAAAGTCATGCTGCTCTGTCCTCGCAAACGTGATCAGTGGCAGGGATGCAGGAACAAGAGCAGCACTGGTCACCAGACAGCAGCCAGTCGCTAAAGGTGCCCTGGGGTGCCCTGTACTCTCTGCCAGCCATCTTCAACTGCCCCAGAGCTGGCCCCGCCAGGGCACTGACCTGCCCAGGATCCTGCCAGGACTTCATGGGCTGTGCTGGCAGCAGGTCCGGAGGAAGCCAGGCTCCCGTTTCCCAGGATACGGAAGCTACTCTGACCTTGGCCAGTGTCCAACTTTCCCAAACAAGCCACAAATGTCCTCTTGCTGGAAGGGGAGAGGGAGGCCTGGGAGGGGCCCCTGAGCCCAACCCCATAGGATCCCGTCTTCCAGGCAGGCTCTGGTCCACCCCGGCAAGCAGAGCACCTTGGAGGGCTGTCCACGCCCCAGAGCCCCATGGGCCAATACTGAGACTTCGCCACACACGTCCCCGGGGACAAGCCCCCCCAGCTGATTTCCTCCTTTAGCTTGAGCATTTTGGAAAACGTTCTAGAGATTCTTTAGCCCCTCCCACCATGTTCTTGCCTTGTCAGAGGGATGGACAGACAGACAGGTGGCTGTTGGGGAGGCGCCAGCTCACCCCTCTCCACCCTGTCTCTGGGCCTTGGCCTGTTCCCCCCGGGGGCCTTGGAGGCTGCAGCCATTCATCATGGCCAGATGCACGCTGCCCCGGATGGGGAACTGGCGTCCAGGTGATGAAAGGCTCTGAGGCCTCAGGCCCCTCCCCACAGGGTACTGAAATTCCCGGTGGGGGGGGGGGCGAGCGTGAGACTCCATCTGTGACAAGCGTGACAAGGACAACACACCTTGTATTCTCATCTTCCGTCTGCCTGGGCTCCGGCCCCGTTTCCCTCCCTTCCTTGGAAGCCTTTTCGGGGAAACAGGGGGCCAGCCCATTATCCAGAGGAGAAACTGAGGCCCAGAGGGACAAAGTCACTCACCCGGCGGCAGAGCCTAGAACCTCGACCTCCGGACTCCCTGGAGTCCCTCTCTGCAGATAGCTGATCACTTCCCCAGGGGAGTGAGCGGAGGTGATCCCAGAATCCCAGCCTCGAAACCACAGGGGGCAGTGGGGGTGGGGGGCGGTCCAGGGACAGCGCTGTCTCCCACCCGCAGCTGGAGCTGGAAGTGCAGAGAGGACAGAGGCTGGAGTCCAGGGCAGAGGCAGCTGAGAACAGGGCCCAAGGCCCTCCCCGGGTGGAGCCTTAGCTGCTGGGTCTGCGCTGCATAGCCTCTGGCTACCAGCCCTCTGGGTGTCAGCTGTCCCTGGCTGGTGGGCCAGGGAAGCAGGGGGAGCCAGGTCACCAGGTCCGTGAGAACTTCCTGTGACTGGCCTTCTCACCTGCCTCTACACCCCCCCGGCCCCACCCCGACACCTGATGCCACCAGACCCACCCCTAGCTACCCAGAAACCTCATCCACCAGTCCCGTGAGCAGCACCCTGGCCATGGAGGATGGGCTTGGGCTGGGAAGGGACCGTGGGGACCCTCATCTCAAAGGCACAGGGATGTGTCTTGGCTCTACTGCATTAGCTTGCCACGGGACCCTGGGCAGGGCCTCTCTGGGCCATAGTCTCCCATCTGGAAACTGTGAATATGGCCCGATGGTCTCCGGTTACCTGGGGGTTTGAGTCCCAGAGGAGCTCCTTTTTACCTGGGTCCCTGGGCCATCTTCCCCTTCCCTGGGCCTCAGATTCCTCATCTATAATGTGGGGTCACAGGTCCTTTCTTGAGCCTCAGGGGAGTGGAGAGGCACACGGCGTCAGGATCTGGGGAACTCCTGTGATCCAGGGTAGGCCCGGCCCATCCTGGCCCCATCTGGCCTCCACCTCGCCCTCCACTGTGCCGGGATTGCGCCTGCAGGGTGGCCTCCAACCAGGGCCTCTCTCTCTGCAACAGACCACCTGACCTGGGCCACACTTCCTCTTCCCCCCCACCCCCGACACACACTCAGAGGCTTCTCTGCTTCTGAGGCCCCCTGCCCAGCTGCTGGGCTCAGATGCAACAGACACTGTGTGTTTTCTTTGGGAGGGGCGCTAATCTGCTGGAACAGGGGCCTCTCAACCAGCCAGTTCTCAGAGCAGCCGGGGGTCAGGGGTCAGGAAGGTGAGGACAGGGAGGTGCTGGGACTCTGCAGGGGCTGGGAACAGGGGTCTAGGGGCCCCCCGGCCCCTGTGAATCTGCCTGGAAATCCAGCCAGTACCATACATAGGGTAGCAGGAGGGAGCCCCAGACCTACCCACTGAGGCTGAGCTATCTGCCTCTTCCTGGTCGCCTGGGACTTGCTCTCTTCCTGGGACGGGTTGCTCAGCACCTCCCCCCAGCAACTTGTCCCCAACACCCTCAGTTAATAGGAAACCCCCCAAGGGCACCTGGTACAGGACTGGCTCCGAATGGCACCACAGACATCACAGCACTGCCACAGGGGCCCAGGTGGAGGGGGCCCGGATGGGACTTGTCACCTATGCGCACTCTCAGGGGGAAAGCTCTGTTCTGAAGCTGAAGTCCACACAGATGTCCCCAGGGCCCTGGCAGTGCCACAGGGAAAGGAGCATCAGGGAGGGTCCCCCTTTCTTTTCTGAGCTCTGAGTCCTTCCTGCACGTCTACAGGCCCCTGAGTGGTTGTGGAAGAAGGTTCCAGCACATGGAGAGACCCAGTCCAGCCTGGAACAGCCGCTCAGCTGGAGTTCACCGGATCTGAGTCCACATCTGGCCAGCACATTGTCTGCCCACCTCCTTACATCCCAAGCGGGTGCATCCTGCTGAGGCCCAACAGGACACCCCGGCCCACCAGGCCTGGGAGCTGCTGAGCAGGGGCAGAGAGGGAGGAAAAGGGGTGGTGGGTGATACAGCCCCCCCCCCCGCTCCCCTCCCCAGTGCCTGGGGGTCAGGCTCACGTGAGCTGCCTGGGGGTGGGGGAGGCAGGTGGGCTCCTGGGGCCATCATGTACCTGGGCTCCCTCAGGTGGGCACAGACACTTCTGCTCACAGCCTCTGAAAAGCCCCTGGCATGGGCACCCACAGCCTAGAGGCCCGGGAGTCGCCTGCCTATGCCCTTGGCCACCCACCCACCCTCTTCTCCAGACCTCTCAGCCCTCTTGGGTCCCATGCCAAATCTACTTGGGGGGAGCCTGGTGCCCAGCTGGGTGGAGCCCTGTGTGGTGGGGACAGGGTCTCTCTTACCAGCACCCCCGGGGCCCTGTGTGGACCCACAGGCATGAAGGGACAGCTCAGTACCTTGGCTCCTTTGCTCCGCCTTGACCATTCCCCAATCTCACCTGTTTGTAGAATAGAGACAATGCTCTTTCCAGACTGGCAGGAGGGACAGAGGAGGTCACATCTTGGAAAGGTCTGGTAAACTGCTTGGTGCTGTCAAAACATTTGCAGAATGTGCTCTTGGCCAGGAGAAGGTGCCAGGAGAGTGGGGCCTCCCTGGCCTCCAAGTCTCATGGGCCCTGGCCACTGAGAGGGGGCCACACAGCCACCCAGACCCGCTCCTATGCCCCCACCCAGCTCTCCTCCCTTTTCTGGGGTCGGGCCAGGGAGGAGCCAGGCTCCTTTAGGACCCGCAGGTTTGGCCTCTGCAGGGTGACATGTCCCTATGATGTTCTCATGTACCTTTCACAGTGACCAGGGTGTTAGCACAGTTAATCCATCAGCCCTTGAAGAGGGACTAGCCCTGCTGGACCTAAGGACCCCGGAACAGATGGGGAAGGCAGGCTCCTGAAGGACAGAATGTTTCCTGCCCAGGGTACAGACACTGTGACACTCAGAATCCCAACAGCCATTAGAGTGGGGGGCTCTGGCCTGGCCAAGAGGGGTCCAGGGGGCCTTCCTGGAGGAGGCACCTGACCTGAGCTCTAAGCCAGCATGGGGAGAGGGCTGCTGTAGGGTGGCCAGCAGGGCAAAGACAGAGGAAGAGGCCCTCGGCTCACCCCACTACTCCCAAGGCGCCTAGGCCTGGCCCAGGACCCCCCTCTTGAGACCCTGTGGTATGGGAGGCTGCAAACTCCCCACCCAGACCACGTGCCCTCTGTCCTGCCTGAAGGAGTGTCTACATTGTACTGTGGGTGTGACTTTAAGGCCTGGGTGGCTTCTGCAGGTCCCTCTGGAACACTTGGTGTGGGGTAGCAGGGATCAAAAGTTCCATCGAATCCCAAACCAGGTTTGTTAAACAAGATTCTACCAGAGCTGGGTGCGGTGGCCTAGGCCTGGAATTCCAGTGACTCAGGAGACTGAGGCAGGAGGACAGCAAGTTTAAGGTCAGCCCCAGCAACTGAGTGAGACCCTGTCTCAAATTAAAAAAAAAAATAAAAAGGTCTGGGGATGTAGCTCAATGGGAGAGCACCCCTGGGTGAAATCTCCAGTACAAAAAAAAAAAAAAAAAGATCCTGCCAGGGAGCCCCACCCGGCCACCACTTGCAATAGGGGTCAAAGTTTATCCTCTCTGGGCCTCCGTTTCCCCATTAGTACGAGGCCGGGGTAGAACCTTCTAGTCCTGAGTTCTTGGGTTGACCACTACAAAATCTGCGGAAAATTCCACAGGGATGATGAGGGTGCTGGTGCAGAGCAGGACATTCCCTTCTCCCCTGCACCGCCCTCCCCGCCCTCCGTGGCGCGTGTCTCCAGGCAGCACACCTGCCTGGGAAGAAGAGCCTGCCGTCCCAGTCTGCTCCTTTGTGGAGGTGCTCTCCTTTAGCCCTGGGCAGCTGCTCCCTAAGTGGACTGGGAGTCCAGGCACTGAAATGCGTGCCTCAGGCTAGCCATGAACATGGGGGCAGCTGCATTACCTCGTTTGCCTGAGCTTTCTCCTGGGGAAACCAAGAGTAGTCCCTGCCTCCCAGGGCTGTGAGGACCCTGTGCTCCACGGCTCATAACAGCCCCCAGCAACTTAGGCTGGGATGATGAGAATCGAGTGCTCCAGCCCTGCACGGTGGCGCACGCCTGTGATCCCAGCAGCTCCGGAGGCTGAGGCAGGAGGATCACGAGTTCAAAGCCAGCCTCAGCCAAGGCGAGGTGCTGAGCAACTCAGGGAGACCCTGTCTCTAAATAAAATACAAAATAGGGCTGGGGATGTGGCTCAGTGGTCGAGTGTCCCTGAGTTCAATCCCCAGTACCCAAAAAAAAAAAAAAAGAAAAGAAAAAAGAAAAAAAAAGAAAGGGTTGGGGATGTGGCTCAAAAAAAGAACCGTGTGCTCGAATGCCAGCTGAAGACCTCTAGCCCCCTCGGGTGTCTTCCGCAGGCCTGCCTCTGCCCCCTGGGACTGCCATCTCCTCCAAACAGATGTCACAGATGGTCTGACTCACTGGGGCCACTGGAGATGGAGAACAGGGTCCCCAACATGCCAGGCTGGGACCCCCTCTTGCCAGTCCCAGAAGCCTGTTGAGGGAGGGACAGCTGCTGGCAGCTCTTTCCCAGATGCAGCCCTTAGGAGACCAGCAGGGGCCACCATCCCAGCCAGGCTGCACCCAGGTGACAACAGGAGGTCCCGGCAGCCGGTTCCCCGGTTCCCCGGTTCCCCGGTACTGTTTCCTGCCACACCACCTAATAGGTGTGCTGTCACACCCCTCGCCGCTGGGAGGTTTTGCATCAGCTTCCAGAGAGGATGACAATCTCACTGTACGGGGAATGGGCTCGTGACGGCTAATTGATTTTACAGCGGTACCGAAGGACAGACAATGAAAGTGCCATCAATTTAATCCACTATTTAATGGTTCCAATTTAGCCTCTGTAAATGCTCACTAAACTAATTTCTCTGGGTTCAGCAATCTGAAAAGCTATCATATCTCTAATCTCCTTCAATATATTCATCTGGAAAAGGGAATTTAGCCAATTCTGATGTGCGGAGATGATCTGTTAGCACAGTGTAAATGTTTATAACACGGCAATCGGGTTCGTTTATAAGGATATGAAAAGTTTTATTGGGGAGGGCACTGGAGTGGAACCGGCGGATAATAGGCAGTTACCCAGCAGGCTCTGGGCGCCCGGGAGCGGGCAGGCATGCAGAAAAATACTCGGATTGCTCTAATCCCAAATTGTGAGCTGAAGTTGGGCCGGTACACAATGCACCTGGAACTTGACTGCACAAAGGAGCCCACACCATCCCCCCACACCCCAACCCTCCCGCCAGCACAGCGGTCCCGCCACCCACACAAAGGCAGCCAGAGGCTGGGGGCAGCAGGACAGAGGTCCCCCCTTGGGTCTCCCCCTTCTGATGACCAAAGGCTGGGATGTGATAGAAGTGGGCCCCTTCTGGGGCTTTCTGGCCCGTCTGGTTGAGTCCCCTCGCCCCCTGCACGGCCCGTCTCCCTCCCCCACCCCAGCAGTGCAGCCCGATGGGATTTATTGGAAGAAGAGTGGTGGCCAGCTGTTCTCCATCTTTCCTGGGGACAGGACAGGAAGAAGCAAGCTTAAATTACCTAGTGGGATTTAGGTTCACCACAAAGGTTTCCTCCCCGGGAGGGGCGGGGAGGTCTGTCCCCCTGGGGAGCCACCCTCTGAGTGACCTTTCCCAGGCTGGGTGCCTGGCCATGGTGGCGGGAGGGAGGAATCCCACCAAGGCAGGGGCGCTGGCGTGCTGGGGCTGGTGGGTGCTGAGCTTGCGCCTGCGTGGCCGTGGACGCCCATCCCAGTGCATGCTGTTTATTTGTGTTACCCAGAGGTGTGGCTGAGGCTGGATTATTCAGTGCTAACGAGCCAGTGACCCACCCATTAAGTGTGGTTTGGGGGCATTGTTGTTTTTCTCACATCCGTCCTGTTTTTAAAGAAAACACTCCCTGTGTAGCTGCACATAAATTAGGAAGGCTAGGAGACTGGAGAAATGCCACAGGACCCCGGCAATTTAAGATCCAGGGAGTGACCAGGTGACTTGGCTGAGCCGAGGGGCCCTGGGAGAGATGTGGGCGGCGGGAGGGGGGGGGATCTGGGGCCAGGATGCTGCCCGCTGAGCCCAGACACAGTCAACCCTGACAGGACTGTCCCTGAGAACCCCCAGGGCCTGGGACCCAGGTGGCCCATCTTGGGCCCAGCCCCTCCCTAGGGCCAGGCTGATGAGGACAGAAATCGATTGGCCACACGGGCCGTCCGTGACTGCCTCTTCTGTCCCACCTTCAAGATGGGAGCACCCCCCCGGGGGGGGGGGGGCCAGGGGCCACATCTGGTCTTCCAGGTCCCCAGCTCCCAGCTCAGGGCCTGGCACACAATACAGGCTTGGTAAGTGGATGGAGGGCGCCCACCTGCCCACTTAGAGGTGGGCTGGGAGTGGATGGGAGCAGAGGCCCCAGGCTGGCCGCTGGGCGGGGTTAAGAGTGCCACCTGATATCCTGCTGGGGTTAAAGGACATGCTGGACGGCAGGGCCAGATGGCCACGGGGTGGCTGGCTGACCTCCTGTGGACTCACCTACGGGCCCAGGTTGGCTGGCTCTGGAGGCCTGCCCAGCCCTGTCCAGGGGCTCACCTGCGGTGGCTGACTTCAGACCCTCCCCAGCCCCACCTGCCAGGGCAGCCAGGCTCAGCCTTCCAG
>NW_026000136.1:6365879-6370333 GCF_001458135.2 Marmota marmota marmota
CCCTCCCCCCCAGGCCAGCTGCCAGGTCAGCAAAATAGTCAGAGCAGCCATTTCCCATGGAACTCACCACAGAGGAAATGGAAAGGCTGTGGCAGGGCCGGTGTCCCTCCCCACAGGCCTGACGCCTTCTGCAGGGCTCCAGCCAAGCCAGGCACCCAGGTGCTGCTCCCAGGGTGGGGTCCCTGAGGAGGCTTGTCCACCCATCTTCTGTAGCCCCAGTGGGTCTGAGAGGCAGGGGAGGGTTCTCATGCACGTGGCACTGCCCAGGGAAGGGCCACCTTACAGTTCAGGGAGTCAGGTCCAGGGCATCTGCCACCCTAAGAGACACAAATATAGTCATGTTCACCAGGCCCGGTGGCGCACGCCTGTAATCCCAGCTGATTACTCGGGAGGCTGAGGCAGGAGGATCATGAATTCAAAGCCAACCTCAGCAATTTAGTGAGGCCCTAAGCAACTCAGTGGGACCCTGTCTCTAAATAAATAAAGTTCAAAAAGAGCTGGGGAGGGGGCTCGGTGGTTAAGCGCCCCTGGGTTCAATCCCTGGTACCAAAAAATATATAAATATATAGTGATGTTCACACAGACACACAGGTCCCTACCCAACACGTCAGACGCACACCTACATGGGCTGTCCTTGGCATGGTAGGGGGGGCTGCCTCCCGCTCTGGATAGGATTCTCCACCAGGAGCCCTCAGACTCCAGACAGCTCACCTGAAATGCACGTGCAGGACGGAGCAGCTTCTGGGCCCCCAGAGCAACAGCCTCCAGTCCAGTGCCTCAGCCAGAGGGGAGGTCTCCAAGAGGGCCATTTGGAGGAGATCATTCTCACTACAGTGTAAATGACTACCCAAGGCTCCCTTCCTGCGAGAGAGATTGACTAGCATAGGGACACTGGGTGCCTGGCCCCTGGGGGAGGTGTCTGGGCAGTGCAGGCCGGGAGGCCAGGACCAAGGCCAGGTGGGGCCAGGAACTAGCAGCAGATGCCTGCTCTCCTGTTTAGAGAGGACAGCTCCCCTGAATGCAGGGCACATTTGGCCACCCCTGCCAGCCCCGGCCCTGGAGCAGCACCTGCCACTCTGGGGAGGGGATGTTCACAGGCAGGCCGAGGGCCACCTGCCGTGGGCACCTGCTGCCTGTCCAGTCCCCGGTGCTGCAGCTCCTGAGGGGGCCGAGGCACCCAGAGGTGCAGTCAGCTGACTCAGCTTCCGGAGCCCAGCAGTGACATCGTGTTCGCGGGTTTATGACGGCAAGGAACATTCTTTCCACTGTAAATTATATTTAACATTCCACAGAACTTTATTGCGTTTTGTGTTTGAGTTTATGAAAAAGTCTGTATTTAACTTCAAGCCCTGGTAAACACCTTTTGCTTAGGTTGTTATGTGATTCCTTATTTGAGTATTTCGATTTAATTTCACAGTTCATATATCTTAAAGTTTTGGCTTTTCCCCTCCCCTCCCCACTCACTCAGAGGCACCCGCCCAGCCTGGCCCACTCTAGAGGGCTCTCAGTGGGACGGGAAGACGCCCGGCCGGGCCCAGTCTGAAGACCAGCCACCCACAGGGTCTGCCCACGGGCAGAGCTTCTGGCTTCCCAGAGGCTCACTGGGCATGGGTTGGAGAAGGAGCCTCGTAACAGAAGGTCACTGGGGAGCTGGGTTCTGCCTCATGACTGGCCCTGGCTCTCTGTGACTCAGTTTCCCCATGAGGTATCTCACCCCGACCCCAGGGGTGAGACAGAACAAGTGTCTTACGACTGGCTCTGCCTCCAGGAGCAGAGGCCAGTGCAGATGTTCCCAGGATGCTCACCTGGGCCCACTCTTCCCGCCAGCCCATCCGCCTTCCCACAATGCCCCAACACTGCGGTTTTCCCAGGTGACTCTCCCAGCTCTCCCTGGAACCCAGCTCAGTCCCCTGCACCGTGGGCTCACGGGTCAGATAACTTTTCCTCTAAGGTTCCCCTCCTACCCCAGGACCACAGCTGGCCCCAGCTGGCCCCAGGCCAGTCAGAGCCTGCCGAGAAGCCCAGCACACCTAGGTGTCTGGATCCTGGCTCCTCTGCCCCAGGCCTGCCACCCCAGGTCCCTGGCGACCCCTGGTGAGGGAGGGCCTCGCCCCACCCCTCATAGAGCCACCTCTGTGCAGTTCAGGAGTGGATGGCCGGGAAGCCCAGCTTCAGGGCAGCCTGACCTCTGACCTCAAATGGAAAATTCTGGCAACCTGAGCCAGCTGTACCCCTCCAGGTAGCATCCCTAGTCGATCATGCACAAAAGGACCTCAGAATCCTTCTGAACACAGTGCTCCAGAGAGCCGTTCCCAATCAAAAATCCACAGAAAACCAAACACCAGCTGGACCGAACCATCACCCCAGGGTTCCCACCAGGTTTTCAGGAGACGCTCTGAACCCCACCCCCAGAGGTGTCCCTCCCCAGACCCTCCCACACCATCATCAGCAGCAAACAGGAAATATTCCTCCTATGAAGGCACCTACCCTGGTGCCAGTCCCCCGAGGGAGGGCATCTGGCTAGTGGCGAGGAGGATAAAGAAACCCCAACGCCACCCCCATGACGCTCTAGCCTTTACTGACCTATGTCCTATTTTGGTCCCCAAGTCATTCCCTAAAGGATTTGAAACAGTTAAGAAAACAGATACAACACTTCATTGAGTGAATCTAGAGGGAAGCCTGGCTTTCGGAGTGTATACCGTAGGTGCCTATAGAGTCATTAAAAACAGGTTGTGATTTGACCCCGAGCTTCCCAAGGGCCCAGGAGAAAGGGGAAAACACTTCATGGTGGTGCATCTGGCCACTCCGGTGAGACAACAATCCAGGCAGTTGGAGGGACATGGCAGGGCACTCCTGCCCAGGCGTCCTGCAAGGCTTCCAGAAGGAGCACCATAGAGCCCATTTCCTGAGGTGCATCAGGAGCCCTCATGAGCTATGCAGTGTTGCTGGCCTGGGCATTGGATCCTGGGCCCCACCCGGCTGGCTGGGGGTGCAGTTCCCCCACCTAGGAGAAGGGGTGGTACTTCCTGCTGTGTCTATGAGGGCCTGGCGTCGTGCCAGTGTCGCCCGTTACAGGAGCTGGCTGAGGTCACAAGCCGGGAAGGTGGCGTTGGTTGCCGGGAGGCGGGATCTGATGGCCGTGTGTAATTCAGCTCCGTTCTTTCATCAGTCACAAAATCCAAATGGAAAAACAGACATCAACACGCTCGCCCAGGGAACCGAAGGATGCTTCCCAGGGCCCGGAGGAGGCGAGGGTGGCAATGCTTGGCTTGGGAATCACATTGTCCCTGGGGCCAGAGTCCCCTGGCCCTGGGTCAGGAGCTGAGCCTGGCCTGGCATCGGTGGCCAGGGGAACAGGGAAGGGGAGGCCGGGTCGTGAAGGGAGAGCAGCTGGCTTCCTTGCTTGCTGGGAAGCTTGGGGAGAGCCATGGCCTGAAAACCCCCATTCTGGTTTCAGGGCCATGGATATAAGGTCATGGTGACCTTAGGGATCGAGTCCTAAAGAAGGAGGCGCATGCTCCTCCCCAATCTGGCTGCAGGGCCCTGGGGTGAACCCTACCCCCTTCTCTGAGCCTCAGTTTCCCCTTCTGACTGGTGCAGGGTGGGAACCCTGCGCCCCCAGCTGTGCAAACTGTAAAGTGCGCGGGGTGCGCGAGGGTTGCCCGCGGTCACCGTGACGACGACCGAGGCGGCAGTGAAAGGCGTCTTCTTGGGCTGCCCCTGGACCGGTGCTGCGTGTTTGTGACTGTTGTGTGACACCCACACCCCGCCGGGCTTGTTTTCCAACGGGGCGTTTTGTTCGCCAGACCCGACCGCGCGTTCCCGCAAAGCACCGCCAACCTCCCCTCTCTTTGCCTGCCAACCTCAGGGGTGGCACTGCGGCTTCCAAAATCTCATTACCGCCACCATTTCCCGTCCTCCGCGGCTCCCTCCTCCCCTGCCCTCTCTCTCTCTCTCTCTCCTTTTGGAGGATAAATTTCTGTAGCAGCCAATTACAGCCGTTTGATGTGCGTAATGATGAAGCCGTGGAAATTGGAATTGACACCTCGGAGGATCGCGGAGGGGGAAGAAATGCACCGTACATGAATCAAGCATTTTTCTTAGAGTTTTCTTCCATTGACAAGGATTTGCAGGGGCCGGGGCTCGGGCCGAGGGCGGTGGGGGCGCGGCTGGGCTGGTGGTGGTGGTGGGGGGGGGACTTGGGGCCAGGCGCGCCTGCTCCTAAGCACCGATCAATTACAGCTCAGACAAGCTGGTGTCACTTGTGATTCACAATGTCAATTTCATGCTCGTGGTAACCATTTAAGAAAGAGCCGGGCCCGGTTTTACATTTGATAAGAAATCAGCAGCGTTTGTGTTTGTAAAAAGACCGATCACGGAGTGTGACAGGTCCCAGAGATTGCCAGGCAGCGTCAACGGCCCGTCTGGAGTCTGTCAGGGACCCGCAAGTATTT
>NW_026000136.1:6370355-6375131 GCF_001458135.2 Marmota marmota marmota
CTGCCCCCCCCCCCCCAAGCCAGGACGTGAAAATAAACTGTCAGTCTCTATTTACAGCTGTACAAGCTGGAAATACAGAGGATTTTAGGTTAAATTGTCAGTTAACAGAATTCAAAATAGAAAAAAGAAATGGGCCTCGCTGCTTTTATTGCCCGTTTTGATAGGGAAAGTCATCGGTGGGTTTGGAGGGTGGAAGGGGCCCCCAGGGGGCCCGGGAAAGGCCCGAGGAGGTGGGGCCAGAGGACTTGCCTGTGTTAGCAGGAATTAGGGCGATATTAGGGCTAATTAGACCGGAGCCGGGAGTTAATGGAGCCTGTGTCCTGGCCCCGGCCCTGCTCCCTGCCAATTTGCCGATTTAGTGTCTGTACGAGCGTGGGCACCGCGGATCCAGCCAGGAGGGCATCCTTGGAGGGCTCGACTTCAGTAAGAAGGTGGGAGCTGCCAGCCTCAGGATCCGGATGGATCTGCCCCCACACGCTGGTGACCAGGCTCCCCGGTGGGTGTCCTACCTCCTTCCTGCAGGAGCTACAGGGACCGGAGGGTCCTGGCCCCAGCTCAGGGGAGCACGGAGGCTTCAAGAGCCCTTGTGAGCTCCCCGCCCTCATGGGCTGAGCAGATGCCCAACGCTGGGGCTGTGCCACCCGGATCCGTGGCTTCTCACCTTCCTGCTCCCTTCCCCGGGTCTGTGCAGCCAGATCACGATTTGCCATATTTGATTACTGGGGCCGTGGCTGGCCGGACCCGGGTATGGATGGGGGCCCCCTGAGGCCCTGGCAGCGGGACAAGGAGGCAGGGCTCTGCCCGCATCTCCAGGGCAACCAGAGGACCAGCCGTCTGGCTTCTCTGTGTCTCCAGGAAGGGAGGCTCCTTGGAGCCAGCCTGGTGGGCAGGGGCTGACTGCGCTCACGGCTCAGGGCAGAGCAAGGAGGGGGAGCAGAGGGAGGAACCCCAGCAGAGGGGCTGCCCCGTCCCAGGCCTGGCCAGGGCCTGAGCTTGGGAGTCAGTGGCACACACCGTCCTTGGAGCCTCAGTTTTCTCACCTGTTAAATGGGGACGAGAGAAGTGTGTACCCTCGAGAGGACAGGAGGCTCACGGGACCCACTGTTAGTGCTTGTGGCACGTAGCAGGTGCTGATGATCCACACCTCACTGGACAGGGAGGAAACCAGGTCCCTCCAGAGCCAGCAGAGCCCAGAGGAGGTATCCAGCCACATCGCCACGGCTCAAGGCCCAACTAGTGCCAGGGAAGGAAGGTGGCGGGCAGGGTGACCCCGCAGGAGGACCTGCAGGGCGTTGCTGATGTCCTCGGGACTGTGTGTCTGGACTCTTCTGCTCACCCCCCTTCTCAACAGGCCGGCTTCGGCCTGGTCATCACCTCACCCTCACCCAGCCATGGGGCTGGGCACCGTGAGAAGGTGGCCTCCCACCAGTGTAGCCGAGGGGTCCAGAGGCTGGCCCAGGGCCCTGAATCTGGGGGACTTCTGGATCTCCGTCTGCTGAGCAGATTCTACGGAGGCCACCGGTTGCCCTGGCATTGAGAAGGCCGTTCCTTGGGCTGGGTGGGGGTTGAGAGAGGCCGAGTTGCAGCAGATGGAAAGCAGAGCCGGCCACGCGCCTGGCCACGTGGCATCCCCTGAGGCAGGCTGGGCAGGCAGCCCACGTGCTCCACTGCCCAGAAAGGAAAGATGGGGCAGGCTCGGGCTCCTCGGCCTGGACCCACCAGCTACCCACGACGTGCATGAACGGCTCTTCGTGGTTTGCCATCAGACAGCACCCGTCCCTCATCCCACTGGCTTCTCACGAAATGTCCCCTGTGCCTAGATGCTTCTTAGAGGAGGCAACTGAGGCCCAGGGAGGCTGGGCCCCAGGCACAGGCTGGCCAGTGTTTACTTGTCTCCTGCTCCAGGGCCATCCCCACTGTCCCTGCCAGGTCTGGAGCAGCCAGAAGAATGTCATCCCCTTAAAGTCACAGAACCTCCCAGGCAGAGGGGGCTGAGCGGGGAAGGAGCTGGCTCAGAGGGTGAGAGAGCCCAGAGAGGCTGCGGTGGCCTACACTGACTGGCCCCTGCCCACAGCTCCCCTTGCCCACCTACACTGGGACCCTGAGATCGATCCCCAGGCCTTGAAGGACTCGCTGACCTCCCTCTTCCCAGGCCACAGCGGTCTCTCAGGCCCCAGACCCTTGGCCTCCACTTGCTCCTTCTCAGAGGAAGTCTGAGGTGGAAGCTCCATCCTCTCCCCAGAGAAGGGTCCAGCCTCTGCACAACAGCAGCCTCACCCTCTGCTCACTCCCTTCTACCATCCTGTCCACCAGCCACTTGCGTCCACTGGAAATGCGGCCCTGTGACTAAGAGGGCCTCTCTAAATGACAAAAAAATTCTCCCTAAGTTGCATAGGGCTTTGCTAAGTGGCTGAGGTTGGCCTCGAACCGGTGATCCTCCTGCCTCAGCCTCCCAAATGACTAGGATTAAGGGCACACACCACTGTGCCCGGTTCATCTTCTTTATTTTCCATTTAAACGTAAAAACACGATCCATGTTTGGAGTTTCTCCATTAAGTGCGACTCTGTCACGTCGGAGGGCTATAGCTCTCCCTGAACACTGAGGACTGAGTGTCTTAGCCGGCCGGGCTTCAGTAACATGCACGCCAGCCTCAAAGTCTTCGCGCACAAAAGGACGTGAAGATAACAGCGCTGGTACTATTTGCTGATGACGCGTGGAAGTAGAGATATTTTTTGATGTATTTAGTTAAATAAAATGTGTTATCAAGATGATTTTCATCTGATCCATCTTTTTTTTTTTTTTAATAAAAACAAAGAGCAGCTCATGAGATTCCTAAGAAAACTTGGAATGGAACCACCATTTGACCCAGTCATCCCAACTCCTCGGTGTATACCCAAAGGACTTAAAATCAGCCTACTACAGGGACACAGCCACATCAGTGTTTACAGCAGCCCAATTCACCATAGCTAAACTATGGAACCAACCTGGGTGCCCTTCAACAGATGAATGGATAAAGAAACTGTGGGACATACACACAGTGGAATATTACTCAGTCTTAAAGAAGAATGAAGTGATGGCATTTGCTGGTAAATAGATGGAACTGGAGACTATCGTGCTAAGTGAAATAAGCCAATCCCCCCCAAACCAAAGGCCCAATGTTTTCTCTGATATGTGGATGCTAGTTCACAATAAGTAAGGGGTAAGAATGGAGGTATTTTGGGACTAGACAGAGGGGAGTGAAGAGAGATGAGGGGGTACGGGAGTAGGAAGGATAGTGGTCTGAATTGACATCATTACCTATGGCACGTATGATCACGTGACCTGTGTGACTCTACATCACGAACTGGATGAATGGGAAGTTATACTCCATGTATGGAGGATGTGTCAAAATGCATTCTACTGTCATGTGTAACTAATGAGAACAAATTTTTAAAATATTTTATTTAAAAAAAAAAAAGCAGCTCGTGTGCCATTTCCACCCGACAGCGCTGGGGTAGCTACATGTCTGGAGACTATCGGCTGTGCAGAAGCAAAATAGAGTTCTTACCCCTCAACCTTCCTGAAAGTCCCTCCCAGTTGTCCCCTCTCTCCGTAAATGCCTACCCTTCCCCCCTTCTCCTGTCACCCCTTTCCTCCCAGCAGTCCCAGTGATCCTTTTAAAATGTCACTTTGTTTACCCCACTCCTGTCCAAACTCCTCCTGAAGTGCCCGTCCCATGCAGCTCAGTCCTCCACCCCCCCATGGCCAAATGCCCCCTCTCCACTTTCCTCCTTGCTCCTTCTATTGCCGCTGCATGGGGCCCCTCACTGATCCTGAGAATGAACATCTCTTTCCTACCTCAGGGCCTTTGCACGTGCTGGTTCTCCTGCCTGGAACTCCCCTCCTAGTATTCTCGACTCCCACTTGATGTTCACTCAGTCCCTGCTCAGTGTCGCCTCCCAAGAGCCCCTCCTTTTCCCCGTCACCTCACGCACCCCACCTTCCCAAGCCCCCTTGTGCCTGCTACTTGTCCCCTCTGTGCACTGAGTCCCCACAAGCATTGACACCCCTCGGTCCTGCTTCCTACTACTTCCTGAGGCCAAGTCATGGCCTGCCTGGGGACAGGCCTCAAAAATGTTTGCTGAATGCCTGAAAAGCCACACCCCACCACGCATGGCCACGAGGGTCCCGTGGAGAGATCTAGGCAGGTGACTGGCTCTGGGGGACAGGGCCAGGCCGAGCTGGGACCTGAGGGGGGCAGGTGCCATGCTGGGGCCCGAGAGGCAGTGGCTGTGGCCCTGAAGGCAGGGCTGAGAGGGCTGAGGCCTCCACACTGGAGACGTCAGCTGGAGTCAAGAGGCCAGCCTGGGCCCCTGCCCTCTCCAGAGGGGCACAGAGGACCTGAGGCCCCCATCCCCCCTGGGCAGGTGGACACAGCCTCCCCCTGGAGGCCGCTGCCCCGCAGGACCCCCACCCTCAGAGGAGCCCCAGAGGCCCCGGGGCCAGGGGGGTGAGGTCCCCACCTCCCTCAAAAGCGTTGGGTTATCGACTGAAGGCGGCTCATCGATTCGTTAAGAGCTTTTGCACCTTCCTCGATGGGAATCCGCGCTCTCTCGCCCATCGAGCCAGGACCCTGCGCCGCCAGCTCTTCCCTCTACCCCATAAATTTCCATCTGGGTGTCTCTGCGTCCGCCTGGAGGGGTGCGGTAAAGGGTCTAACGGCCCCTCTGGGTCGGGCCCGTCGGCTCTGCTGCTGCCGTGGACAAGGAGAGCAGCCCCCGTGCCCCGTGGCCCCC
>NW_026000136.1:6375153-6405153 GCF_001458135.2 Marmota marmota marmota
GTGGCCCCCTCCCCAGCCCTCAGCCAAGGATCCCAGAGACCCCAGGGACCCTCGCCCGGTTCACACCCAGCAGAGCCCCAGCCGGGACAGCCCACGTCCTAGTCCCCCAGGAGCGCACTGCCCTGGTCATCCCTGCCGTCCCCGCAGCTGGGCACGGGCCTGCACCTGTGATTTTTAAAGCCCACCCCGGGCGGTTCCCTGGTCCCCCAGGCCAAGGTGGCCCTTCTTTGGGCTGTGTCCCTGCTCCCATCCTGATCCTCCTCCTGGTCTCCACAGCCTTGGGGGCTTTGGGTCTAATGGAAGAGCCCCGGGAGAACAGGGCCTGGGAGTGCTGGTCACTGCAGCCCCCGCCCAGGTGTGCCTGGGCCAGGAGACATGGCCGGACCCCGCAGCCTTCTGGCTCATCAGAGCGAGGTTCGTTTGTTCTAGACGCTGACCGACCTGACGCTCCCAGCCACTGTCCTCCCATGTGACAACCAGAGAGACTGAGGCCTGGAACTCGTCCCCTCTGGAGTCCCTCTGCCCAGAGGAGGCTCCCTGATCAGCTTGAGGTGGCCCTGGCCAGGTGGGTGGCCACAGGCCCTAGTCTCTAGCCACTGGGGGACCTGGGCCCCAGCAGGATGTCAAGCTCAACCATAGACACCCCTTGGCTTGGCCCCCAGCTGGCTGAGGTGGAGAGGTGAGGCCCCCGGGTCCTCCACTACCTTCAGGTGCAGAAACGGTGCCAGAGGGGCAGCCGGGTGCAGCCCCTTGCTCTCCTATCCCCAGGCTGCCGGGGGTGGGGGTCGCTGCAGGAGTCTCAGCAACAGGACCCTGGCCACGTGTCTGCCCTGCCACCAGCAGAGGTTGACACACAAACTCCAGCCCCTGGGTCCCAGAGCTTCCAGAGTGGGTGGTCCCAGGGCCCAGTCTCCCCTGAGAGGACCCTGATCCTTACAGGCAAGGGCTCCACCCCAGAAGCACGTCACCTCTGGGTCACATCACCTCTCGGCACTAAGCCACCCCCTTTCCTCGATGCACCAGGGACAAGGGCCCTGCACTCCCCTTTGTGATCCTGTGGCCCTTGCTCACATTTCCTGGCCCCTCCCCTCCCTTCTTTCCTGCTCAGCCCCAGGCATCACCTGGGAAGCCCAGGAAGGCCCCTTGGGGGAGACCTACAGAGATGGAGGCCGATCCCTCCTTTTATTTCTCACTGTTATATTCTTATGTATAACAATCATATAAAAAAGTCATTGAAAACGAGTGTTCAAGCAAGTGTAGGTGAATGTTTGTACCCTGCTCCAATCTTCAGCAGCAAAAGCTCCCACCCATATTTCCCCAACGGATGAGTGGGTCAGTAGTGGGGAGCCAACCTGGGTGGAATATTACGAAGTCATGAAAAGGGGCTGCTCTGACCCACCCTGCAGCAGAATGCAGGATGAACCATGTAGGCAACCTCTGACTTTCTAGTAGCTGCCATAAAAAGATGAAAAGAAACAGGTGAGGTTAATTGAAATACCATATTTTATTTGGCTTTATCTGTTACAAATATAATCGTATAACAACACCCTCTTCCTCACACCCTCTTCCAGGTTGAACCGAGATCCAGGGTACATCTCACCCATGACACATACCTCTGCACGCAGACCACATCTCAGGTGCTCCAGGGCCACACGTGTCCCCCATTGGGACAATATTCCATGGTCTCCTTAACTCCCCTGTGGCCCTGAGGTCACAGTACAGACCCTTGGACTCCTGTCCCCTGTTAGGGGACACTCAACCTGTGGCTCCCACCTTCATGGGGTCCTGGAACTTATGTTACTGCCTCTAGGATTACAGAGCCACCCAGGCAGACAGAGGTCCCTGAGGACCTCGGGAGCAAGGGTGGAGCGCCACCAAGAGACAGGGAAGTGGGTGCAGGTCGATACTGCTGACCACCATGTCCTACTAAGACCAGGCGCTGCCCAGAGGAAAACCTCAGCCTGAGGAGACACATCCTGCCCCACCACAGCCGACACCATCCCACAGGCCCAGATGTGAAGTGGGACTGGCCCAGCTGGAGCAGGGACAGTCGGTAGATGGCCCTAAAGTCCTGGTCCCCTCCTCCTTGACTTCCTGGGCTCTGGTCCTTGTGCAGACTCTGACCTGTCGTTCTGCAGATTGTCCCTCCGAGTGGGTTGAGGTGATCGGACGCGGGGTGTGCATCCTGTGGGAGTGTCGTGGGGCTGGGGACCATCCGATCGGCTAGGTCAGGGCGTCTGCCAGGTCCCCCACTGGAAGCCCTGAGTAGCAACCTAGAGTTTTCGGGAGGAACATTCAAAGCGTGTCGATCTGCGCTGCTCACCACCCACCAGCTCCAAGACCCACGGTGGGTTCTTGCTTCCGTCAGTGACGTAATGGTGCCGTTCACCTCAATCCCATGGCCTCGTGATTGACAGCTTGCCACAGGGCTTCTGACCCCATTATGTGTTTGGATGTTCAAGTTGTCCTGGGTTAGGCCAGTGGCCCACAGGCTGGAGTGTCCCACATTCCTGCCCCGCCCAGAATCCGCTGTCTGCCCATCAGGGAATCGTGGTTCAAGGCCAAGGTCTGGCACGCCCCGGCCTGGAGTCCTTAGCGTGACACGCGTGAGCACAGTGCACACGTGTTGCATCTCTTCATTCCCTGATCCACCAGAGAGTGGCAAAACCAACCCCAGCTCCGCCCGCAGAGCCCGTTCTGGCTGGCCCGGTTCACTGAGTATCTTCCTCTTGTACCACCGCAGACCAGCACATCGTCCGCAATCCACTGAGTCTCCATAGCATAGCCAGTGTCCTGGCCTCCCTTGGACACCATCCTCTTATGGCCCCGATGACTGCTGGGCTGTCTTCCCACTAGGAACGGAGGGAGGGATGGAAGGGGAGAGCAGGAAGGAGGAGTAGGGGAAGGAGGTCCCACAACTCTGTGAACAAGGGATGGAGGAGTGGGGTGGGCCAGAGCCAGAAGATTCCAGAAGTGGTCCTAACGGCACCAAAAGACACATACAAGAAACATCAGAGCCAATTTGCTTGCCATAACCCCAAAGTGGGAACAGGAAGAAGGGATAAATCAATTGCAATACATTGGCACAATGGAATATTACACAGTGGTGAAAAGAACCTGACACCAGGTATACACAACAACGTGGCAAGTCTCACAGCCACGACGTTGAGCAAAGCAATTCAGAAAAAAAAGAGAACTGATGTAAGTCTCTACGTTTAAGAACTCAGCATCAGGTGATCAGGGTTGGGGGCGTGGCTTGGCGGTAGAACGTTGCCTAGTAGGCAGGAGGCCCTTGGTTCCAGTTCCAGCACCACACACACATACACAAGTAAGTGATAAAAGTCAGAGTAGCCTCCTGTTGTGGTATATTGTCGGGGAAGGGGAACAGTGGGCCTTCCAAGTGCTGGAATATTCTGTCCCTCCATGTGGCTCCTTGGGATAACATGTGTAAACTCTGATCACCATGTCTCCTTGACCTTTATGCAAAATCCACCCCCACCCCACACTTTAATTAAAAAAAAAAAAATAGAGCCAGTTAGAAACCAAGGTCTCCAGGGTCCCTTTCAACTCCGCCCCCCCCTCTGTGTGCATCTAAGCCTCAACACCTCTTCAGCCCTCAGTTTCCCCATCTGTCAAATGGGTGCACATTCCACCTGGACACCTCGGGAACTCTTCGCTCCCCCAGGCAAGAGCCCTCTCCGCCTCGGGGTCCAGCCTCCCCACAAGCCCAGGCCTGGACGAGGCTGGAGGGGCTGCTGACCCTGCAGGCCAGCCCACTGAGCCTGCCGGGGGGCTGTTTTGTGAGCGAGGTGCAGAGGCGCAGGCGAGGGAGCGCGCGCGGGAAGGTTTATAATGATGATTAGGCCTGAAATTGGCGGAGATTTACAGCGTTGGGCCGGGAATGGAGGGAGAGGGGCCGGGGCTGGGAGCGGCCTAATGGATCCGTCAGCTCGTTCGGCTGCTCAGCGGGCCGAGGCGGGTCACCCGGCTTTCCGCTGGCAGCACAAAGCACTTCAATTTCGTTAGGAAATGTATCAATTTAACTGACTTGAGCGGCACACTGAAAAACCTAATGAATCTGGACTCAATTTTCCGCCACACTGCTCCTGAGAACTGTCGGAAACAATGTCTATGGTCGGAGGTGACGGGGTGGCCGCCGATAGGCCGCCCAGGCGCCCCTTCCCTTCCCACCCCTGGCCGTCCCTTCCCGTCAGGGTTAGTGGAGAGAGACGGACCTGTCTGCACAACCTGGTGACAGCCCAGCCCGGCCACTTCCCTAACAATGATGTTATTATAGGTAAATTGGCCTCCATTTCAGCAGGACGGTGGTGCTAATTGAGTGAGAAATATAATACAGGGAGCTGTTGTCTGCGCTCAGGGGCGGAGGGGCTGACTAAATGGCCTACCATTGTTGGTGTCACAAGTAGGCAGATGTTGCCTTCTGTTGATAACTGCACTGACATAGCTGGAGCTTGTCACCGCAGCTTCTGCCCAGAGACTCAGAGGCTCGAGGCTCTGGTGGCAGATGGCTTCTCTGAATGGCTGAGGAGGGTCCCCGCAGCCCCGCAGGGTGGGAGGTGGCCGCTTGGTAAACAGGTCGGGGCTCCAGGGCCTTCCCCAGTCTCTCTCTCGGGGAGGCCTGGACCCTGGAGGAGAGTCCCCTGGACTTTCTCGAGGCCTGGAACCCTCACAGCCCTGCGAGGGGATTGTCCGAGGCCAGAACCGGCGCAGGAGTTCTGGAAGCTGTGTCTGTGGTTGGGATGTGGAGGTCAGGGGGTAGCGGAGGCGCGAGGGTCCAGGCTCTAGCTACCCAGAGGGCTGGGAGAGGGGACTTCCCAGGGCTGGAAGGGCCGCGTTCCCAGGAAGCCCCCCAGCTTCCAGAGCCAAGAGGTCAAGCCTCCAGGTGCCCCTGACACACTATGGGGGACACCTGTCCAACACAGCTACTGCGGGTGACCCTTGAGGTGTTCAGAGCCAGGACCCCAGGCTGTGCCCGCAAGGGCCTCTGGGAAGCTCTAGAACAAAGCCCCCTGGGCCCCTTATTGGCCTGGACAGACTCTTCTTCTGGAAGGTCCAGCAGGCAGCAGGGAGGTGAGTGGATGGGGTGCCGGGCTGTGGGGAAGCAGATATCAGGGTCGAGCTCTGGGATGCGGGGACCTAGAGCCAGGGCAGCCAGGTGTCCTTGAGCACAGCTCCCACCTCTGTTTTGCCCTCAGAGGCTCCCGAGGGCCTGAAATAGCAATCATGTGCCGTGTACACCGTAGGCGCTCACTAAATGGTGATGGTTATTCTTGGGTGTCTCCGGAAATCCCAAGGCATGGACTTGAGCCCTTTGCCAGTTGAGGGCGTTTGCCCTCCTTCAGCCTTGGCTCAGGGGTGACCTCTGTTTGGGGTGGCGTCCCCCCAGTTCCATTCCTCCCCAGTTCCATTCCTGGGCGATGGGGCCCTGCCCCTTGGCTCCAGCTCCACCTCCACCACCAGCCCCGCACCCTCCGCCTCTTCTGATCCACACTCAGCTCAGGATAGCTGTCCGGGGTCAGCCTGTGTCTACAGAGATGAAAATCAAACGCTGCACCCTGACTTGGGGACTCCTAAGCAAACACACCATGGCCGCTGCAGGGGGCCCCAGCACCCTGAGAAATCTGACCCAGGAGTCAGCCTCGGCCAGCCGCTGACAAGACCACCAGACCCCTGGGTCAATCATAGGCGCCAAATGACCACGGACAGGGACCCGGGTTCCTCCCTCAGTCCCGCGCTGAAGACCCCCTAGGGCTGCAGAGGGGCTGTCCCCAGCCTGGGCTGGACTGGATGGACCAGAGATGGCTGCCCATGCCAGCTAGTGCTTCTGACCCAGGTCCCCTATGCCAGCTGGGTGCCTGGCTCCGGGCTGGCCACACAGTTAGCGGAGCAGGGTCCCTGCCCTGGGAGCTCCTGGGTCCCTGGACAGTGCTGACTATAGAGACGTGTCTGGGGCTTCGAGGAGGGGGTGCCGGAGCAGGCCTTGAAGGAGCAAAGGGACTAGGGGGACGCCACCCCAAGCAGAGGTCACCCCTGAGCCAAGGCTGAAGCAGGGCAAACGCCCTCAACTGGCAAAGGGCTCAAGTCCATGCCTTGGGATTTCCGGAGACACCCAAGAATAACCATCACCATTTAGTGAGCGCCTACGGTGTACACGGCACATGATTGCTATTTCAGGCCCTCGGGAGCCTCTGAGGGCAAAACAGAGGTGGGAGCTGTGCTCAAGGACACCTGGCTGCCCTGGCTCTAGGTCCCCGCATCCCAGAGCTCGACCCTGATATCTGCTTCCCCACAGCCCGGCACCCCATCCACTCACCTCCCTGCTGCCTGCTGGACCTGAAGGGAGCAGAGTGGCCAGGCCTGAGTTTCCAGCCAGGTCCGACCCAGGGAGCTGCCCCGTGTCCAGGAAGGGAAGGGGAGAGCAGGACCAGGTCCACGCTCCGGCTGCACCTGGGTAGCCGCTTCCCCAGCCTTGGCCGTGCATCTGTAGAAGGGGCAGGTTGGGACCTGCTGGGGCAGCTGTGGGCTCCGAGCGAGGCCCGAGGGGACAAGCCTAAGCGTGGCCACACAAGGGAGTGGCACTCAGGTAGGATTTCTGTACCTTCCTGGGTCCCAGCAGCCCTGTCCCACTCAGTCTGCTCTCCTGGGATCTCCAACCAAGCTGGCTTCAATCATTCTGGAATATTCTAAGCTCCAGATAGTTCTCTCAGAGAGATGTACCTCTGAATGCTTTTTTGGCATTTTCCAGATCTTGCTCAATGGCATTCATAGGCTCAGAGGAGTGTGGACGCTGGTGTTAACCCCATCCTTGGATGTGGTTGGTGCTTCGATAAAGTCCAGTGACCCGGGGGCAGGTCTGGGGGTCATTCTCCAGGTGTGGCTTTCCTGTCCTCAGCCCTGCCCCTCATTGACCTTGACCCAGGGCTGAGGGTCATGGACGCCCACCTGTGCCAAGACGGGCAGACTCCTGGCACAGCACAGCCTGCAGAACTAGGAGCTCCAAGCCAGCCCTCGGCCCCACGAGCCCAGACTACTCTGCCCTCCCCTAACCTCACCCCTGATCTTGGCTGAGGGCATCTTGGGCAGGTGGTTGAAGCTCGGAGATCCCTGTTTCCTCATCTGTGTATTGGGGACAGCCCAAGTGCCTGGTTCTCCAAGGGCAGTTGAGAAAGTGCTTTGTGGGTTCCTAAGAGGGGTTCAGGAAGGGGGTCAAGCAGCACGTACCCCATGCCCACCCCTAGTCCCAAGTGCTCACCCTTGGCTACGTCCACCCTGGGCTCAGAAAATGGGTCCCTGGGTTTCTGTATGGAATGGCTTCAAGGATGTGCCACCAAGAGGAGACTGGCTGGGGCCTTTTCTGGGACCCTGCAGAATAAGGAGGACCAGCTTTGGGGCCAGGCCTGGCAGGACCTGGGCAAGAGGCATTTGGCTACAGGTGAGACCTGAAGTGGTGGGGGGCACCCTAGGCAGGCTTTATGCTGCACCCTGGGCACCTCTCTTTTTGAGCTCCGTGGTGGGAGGGGTCACCCATCAGCCTGTCACCCCAGTATCTGCGCCTCACCTGCAACCCATGCCGGCCACCCCAAGGGGAGTGGAGGGCCAGCCATTTCCCTGAACACAGTGAGCAAGCGTGCTTCCCCCCGGGTCATGGGCTGCGCAGCCCCCATGGTCAGAGATGATGTCCAGCCAAAGAAATGTCCAGATCTGACTGGCAGAATGGGCATGTTTGGTGGCAGAGGAGGACCTGGGCTTTGGGGATGCCACAGAGGATGGCACCAAGGGCTTGAGGCTGTGTCCTGCAAGCTGGACACTGGGCAAGATTTCAACCCCAAATACACCCAGAGGACAGGCTGGGAAACAAGGGCCGGTGGGTTCTGGGCAGGGCCGGGTGCTGGAAAGGGGTGGCACAGGGACCACCCCCCCCCACACACACACACACACTGTCACAGCTCACCCAGGCGGGGGCCTGCCCTCCTGGCACTTAGAGTCATCAAGAATGATGCAAGTGACAGGTTTGTGTGTGTTTGTTAATTTACTCAGATTCATTCGCAGGAACAGCTGGCTGGGTCCCAGCAGGGCCACCTCGCCCGCCCACCTGCTGCCAGACTGCCGGCTCCACGCAGCAGTGCTTATGGCTCAGCGGGCATGGCCTGGGCTGGCGGGGACACCGCGGTCCTCCCAGGGTGCGCACGCAGGAGGCTGGGGGATGAGGGTGCTGCCTGCAGCCTGAGTACCCCACCGGACAGCTGGCAGGCTGTGGAGGGCCACCGTGGCCAGGGAGAGCCAGGGTATGCGCTGTTCCATACCTCCAGGAGCAAGGGCCGTGTGCCACTCAGGGGGAATAGCACAGGACCCCGACCCCCTCTGGGCCTGATTCTCCCTGGAGACTGTAAACCTGTTTCTCTGGTCCTTCTACCCTGGGACTCCCCAGGACCCTCCTGTCCCTCTCCAGGGTGACTCTGCTGGGCCAAAGTCATGGTCTGGATAGGATCCACCCAGGAGGAGGAGGCCAAAAGTGGGCAGGAGTCACCAGGGTAGGCAAGTCCCTGGTAGCCTCCCCCTCTGTCGGCCAGGGAGCCCCGAAGAGCCACCTGGCCTGAGCCGGGAGGGAGGGGAGCGGGCCCTGGCTGGCGTCTGAAGCTATCGGTGACGCTGGTCCAGGATGGCATGGGGGTTTGAACGCTGAGCGCCCGTTAATAGAACAGACAGCCTTTCCTCTCTTCATCTCCCTGTCCCCATAGCTTTGTTATTTAAAGTCAGGTTAAGGGAAGAAAAAAATCCCGCAGACAGGTTTGGCTGGGAAGCCTGAGGACAGGAAAAGTTAGAGATATTTATTTGACAGGGTCAAGGTTGGAGCCCCTCTCTCCTCTCTCCCCAGGTCCCATAGGTGTTAGGCTGAGAGACATTTAATCGCGGGAGTAGCGGTTTCATATCTATAACAAAAATCAAATAATGCAAGATGATTTACTCCCCCTAGCAACCGCGGAGCTCACCCTTAGCAACCAGGCTAGCCTCGGGCTGCGGTGTAATCAGCTTGAAAATATTTCAATTATTGTGTTGATTTTAGTGGATTTGAGAAGCGCTGTGTGGAGAGCCGGGCACATTCTCCCCGCGACCTGGAGAGGAAGATATTGATTTAAACAGGTGTCAGGGAGGGAAAGTGGAGTAAATTTAAATGCGACGGGAGAGAAGCACGTTGCGCGGGGAACGGGGCGGGGATGACATTTTGCGCGATGCCTTGAACGAAAGTGACTCAAGTGGACTAGAAATTTCACCTTGAAAATCGTCTCCCATCGACACAATCAAGCAGCCCGCCACACCGCTCCGCGTCCCCAAAGCAGCAGGTCACCTGGCCTCAGAGGGGCCTCTGGGCGTCTTGAGGCTTCAGCGCCTGGGGACGTGTGTGGCAGCTCCAGGGGGCTTTGGAGGGGGTGAGGGACCCAGGAGCCAGGCCCCCTCTTCCTCCCGGCCTCAGTGACCCCTCTGTGATCCAGGTAAGTATTTTCTGAGAGTGGGTTTCCTGCAGACTGACATCTCTGTGTCCCCCGCAGGGTCCCCGCTGTTACCCAGATTTCTCGGCCTCTGACACCCAAACAACTGGTGCTTCAGCATCATGAGCACCAGACCCCTGACCTCCCTGGCCCAGCCTCCCACCTTCACAAATGCAGCCTGAGGGTCGTGCCACCCCGTCCTCTCCACCAACCTGGGAGGAAAGGAGAAGACGGGCTGGCCTCATGCTCAGCAATCCCCCCTGTGCCCCTGTGGCATGGTGGGCCACTCTCCCCAGCTACCTCCCTGTCCCCTGCAGCCCCTGGGTACTCCCATGCTCCCTTTGGGCCCCCTCGCCCTCCGTCTCACACAGTGGAAACAGAGCCCGGGGAGCTCAGGGCAGCAGAGGGAGGAAAGCCAGGCCCTGTGTGCCCTCGTGACACCCTGTCTCCTCCTCTTGAGACACGGGGCAAGCCCTGTGAGATGGCCATGGGCCAGTCCAACTGCCAGGTGACAGGGTGGGTTTCCTGTGACCGCCCCACTCTCCTGGGGAAGAGCTCAGGCTCAGGAATGAGGGACCACCACATGCCCAGCTCCACTGCCAACCTCAAGGCCGAAAAGTCCCCACTCATGTGTGGAAACTGATCCTCGTTGAAAGGCTCTGCAGCTCAGGGTGTTCTTGGGCAAAGCAGGGGCTCCGGGCCGACCAGCGGGGACCTGAGCAGGTGGACAGGAAGGGCCTCCCTTGACTGGCAGGCAGGTCTGCGCTGGCCCACGAGATTCCAGGGCCAAGGATGGAGGAGGCCTTGGGCCACAGGGAGGCCCACATCCCAGAGAAGGACCAGGCTGAGGGGACATATATATGGCGGCGGATAGGGGTGGCCTCTGGCTTCCTTCTGGAAGAGCAGGGGAGGGAGAGGAAGGCTTGGGGAGGAGGATCAGGGCCAGGGGGCAGAACTGGGTGTCACCTTGAGGGCTCTCAGAGGGTCTGGTGACCAGATCTGGGTTCTGAAATTCTCTCTGGCTACAGTGGGGAGAAGGCAGGGACCTGTGTGTGGCTCCTTTCTCATGTGGTTCTTTGAAATGGCAAGGTCGCTNGTGGGGATGGGGGGGGGTCAGGGGTCCAAGGAGGGCAGGGGGCCTGGGAGGTGGGGTGGGAGGGCACACCCCTGAAGCAGGAGCTAGGCTGGGGAGCGAGAGCCCCAGGAGGGGGACAGGCGTCTCTTTCCACCCATGGGGCCAACCCTCCTCACAGGGCACTGGGGTCCTTCAAACGAGTGGATGCACAGGTCAGGACTCCTGGGACACTCACCCTCCAAAATAGGTGTGACCTGTGGCCCAGTGTGACCCCCTAGGGGGTATCTGTGCCCTTGGTTGCCATGATTTGGGAATGGAGTTCTCCCACACTGGGAGGGCAAGGGTAGGGGACAATACAGGTGCACCCAGGGAAGACCAACCTGCTTCCACTATGCTTGGTTGGCTCTTGGAGGGCCCTTGGGACAGGGAGGACATCTAGACCAGAGCAAGGGCACCCTGGACGGGCCCCTGACCCTGTGACTCAACACCCATCCCAGGCACAACAAAGGGGCACGTGGGTCTGTGTACTAAGATCCACGGGTGGTGTCCCCACAGGGGGACAGAGCCAGTGCACCAGAGGCCCCAGGACCGTGGATCTTGGACTGTGCCCTAGAAACGCCCCTTGTTCAGGCTCCCACCCAGGAGCCACAGCCACTGGCCACGAGGCATAAGAAGGGCAGATATGGCCACTGGGGTACGACACTCACATCCTCCTGCTGAAAGCCCTCCACCAACTTCACGCCACCCCTGGAAGACCATGAGCCCCACACCAGTGTCCCTGTCCCCAGCCCTACATAATCCATCCTAGAGCTGCCCAGGATCACCTAGTGTGTGGGTTCCGTCGCTTGCCCCTGTGTCGCACCTGCCAAGCTACCACGAAGAGGTGTGAGATGATGCCACCCACCAGAGATGGCTCCTCTGCAGAGTCACATAGCCACCGGCCGCTGGCCCCGAGTCGCCTGCACAGATGGGCTGAGTTACTTCTTGTGCTGTCCAAGCCTCGATTTCTTCCACTGCAGATAGGCGCCCGCCTCCTGCCATCCTCCAGGGCCACCGGGAGAGCCGCAGGGGCAGGAATGCAGGCTGCGCACACAGGTGTGGTGGGAGGGGCTGGGAATGGGGCCTGGCTTCTCCTGCCCTCCATCTGGGGAAGCAGAAGCTGAACACTGGTCCCCAAGGCCACCTGAAAAGACACTGCAACAAAGGACAGGGGCTTCTTCCAGCCCTTCTGCAGCATGCAGGACAATGACCAGGGTGTTAGCAGTGGCCAAGACTCAGGGAAGACCCTCCTGTCATAAACAGCCCAGGTCCGGGGTCCTCAGGCTCTGGGAGGCAGGTGAGAGGCATCTTGGCCATGCCACCGGCCCTTTGTAAGACTTCAGGGAAGTCCTTGTCCTTGGGAAGACCGGTCCACTGGTCCCCAGAACAGTGGTCCAGGCCAAGCAGGGAGAACAGAGGAAGCTCCCACATTCATGCCTGTATCTAGTGCAGGGGCTCCCTCAGGTTGTCACCAAATGCCTTGTGTGTCACTCTTCAAAGGCAAGGCCCCTAACCCTCAACAGCTTCTCTAAGGAGTCTCTCTGCCCCTCCCCCAAGTAACCCCTGAAAAACTGAGGACTGGAAACCGCACTTCACAGCAGGGACACCAACCTGACCTGGGAGTCACACCCCCCAGCCAGGTGGCCCGGCTGCCGATCCCAGCCCCCAGCTCTTCCGCACCTAACATGTGCACTGAATTTACCGCCAACCCAGGGCTCCCTAGGTTTCTCGGCTCCTTTAGAACAGCAGCATGCTACCTAAATGTGTGTTTTTATTACTTTCTCTATTATAAGTAAAAATATTGTAAAGCCATCTGACTATTCGCAGCTGTCTGCGGGAACGGGCGGTGCCGGGCTGGGTGAAGCTGGGGCCGTGGGTGCGGGGACCTCTGTCTGGGGAGGCACTCTTGGATTTCTGCTGAGGTTGGCCCTGCATATGCCAAGCCACATGTTCCCAGGCTGGGAATGGGATAATTGTGCCCATTTATCTTGCTATAGTTGAAAGTGCAAATGCTATAAAATGTATACAGTAGTGTTGGTGGCAGTGTGGAGGGGTGGGTGCAGGTGACGTTGGAGGCAGGGAGGTGGGGGTAGTCCTGGCAAATATGGGGGACGAGGAGAAAATGACAGCTGGGAGGGGACACAGGCACACAGATCATGACCCCCTCCTCACCCAGGTACTGGTCTCCAAGCACTCCAGGTGGAAATCAACACCTGAAGATCTGGTGGACCGGTGACCTCAACAAATAACAGCAGTAGGTCCATTCTTTTTTTTGGGGGGGTGGGTTCCAGGTATTGAACTCAGGGGCACTTGACTACTGAGCCACATCCCCAGCCCTATTTTGTATTTTATTTAGAGACAGGGTCTCACTGAGTTAAATTGCTGAGGCTGGCTTTGAACTTTCAATCCTCCGGCCTCAGCCTCCACGAGCAGCTGGGATTACAGGTGTGTGTGCCACTGTGTCCGGCAGTAGGTCCATTCTTATCAAATAAATCTGTGGTTGATCCAAGAGTGAGCATGCTAATGCTGAAGTCAGGAAAAATGCAACAATTTCCCAGTCCAGACCAGAGGTGGCAAACTGAGCCTGCAGCATGAATCTGCCCAACCAGTATTTGCTACATGGTATTTTTTTTATGGTGGTAAAATGTATACATAAAATTTACCATTTTAAACCATTTTTCAGTGTACAACTGGCTTTAAGGACTTCACAGTGTTGTGCAACCAGCTACGTGCTATTTTTAACATTTTGGAAATCATCCCTGACATCGGAAATCAGGAAATTTCATGGGCATATCCAGATTTTGGCTTCTCTTCCAAAGTCCAAACCTACAACAACTCTGGGCCTGGTCAGGTCTGCCCTATCCAGCTGGGGTAGGACCGGGCCACCGCCCTCTGGTACCCCAGGGAGCTCAAGACATCCCCGGGGCACACCCAGCTCCCCCACTCTGTCACCTACCTTTAACCTTGGGCTATCTAGGGGCAGGGCAGGGCAGGGCTTTCCACCCGGAGGAGCAGTAGTCCCAAGGGGTAGCGGATTTCCAGTTTCCCCGGTCCTATTGTTTCCTGTGACCAAGTCAAACACTGTCCACATGGATGTCACTCACCCAGACAGTATTTTTCCTGTTTTGTTCCCAAACTCTCCCCAGTCCCTGGGACATAACAGTTCTCACATGTAGCTCTCTCATCTACAGACTTACCCAGCCAACCCCACCCAGTTCCAAGTCTTGCTGCATCCCTGTGGCTCCATATTGATGGCCCCACCCTGCACCAAGACCCTCATTTTACAAATGAGCAGAGACTCACGGTGGACTCGCAGACTGGATAGGGCAGGACCCAGTACAAGTCTGAGCCGCTCTCAGGCCTGCAAGAGTCCCCCTCCCCAGCCTCACTGTAGACTAAAGGCATCATCGTGCACGTGTGCATACACACACACACACACACACACACACACACAGAACTAAGCCACACCAGTGGGCCTGACTTGCCCAGAAGGCCTGTGGGGGGAGCCACCGAGCACAGTGGGAAACAGTCCCAACCATCACTTTGATGTTCAGCCCATGAAACTTCTCAAATTATAAAAAGAGGATCACTTTTGAGCCTTTAAGTGGCTCCGAATAAACCAACTGTCCAAAGATACAATGAAAAACCGACACCGGCTCTTGGTAACAAGGCAGGAAAAATTGTCAGTGCTGTGATGAATATTAAAAGCCCCATCCATGAAAAACACCCTGGGAATATGTTTCAGAGGAGCAGAGCAGGGAAGGTACTCTCCAGGGCGACCCTACAGGCAGCTGGAGAGGTTGGCCATCCAGAAGTCCCCACCCTGGGGCAAGATGGGCCTGCAGGAAGCCAGGAAGGGTGACAAGCCCCGGTGGAGGGGTTGGGTGTGGCCGCCCTTCCAAGAGCAGCAACTCAGGTTGCAGGTGCAGGAGGCCCTGGGGCACCTGGCTGAGGCAGCTCCAAGACGCAGGGAGGCCGGCCCTCTGGCTGTTGGGGGCGGGGCACAGCTGTGGCCCTGTGCCATCTCTGATCGCAGCCAGGAAACGGGAACTCATCTCCTCTTGCCCCATGCCCCCTCTCCCCAGCATATCCAGTCTGAGAAGAGGTGACCAGGAGACTGGGCACTCCCAGTCCCAGTTCTGCCTCCTCTTGGGTAGTCCTGGGCCGCCTCTTCTCCTCTCTGAGCCTTGGTCTCCTGGACAGGGGTGGGTGGGCTGGAAGGTCCTAGAAATCAGGTTGGCGGAGGGGAGAGAGGGGCAGGGGTGTAATGCCAAGGCCTGCACCCCAGCAGGTAGGCTCCTCTGCGCCTCTGCACCAGGGTCTGCCCACTCCAGCCTCTCCCCTGACTGACCACCAACTTTCCACACCATCTCCCCCTTCCTCCCTACCCACCTCTCCTAGCACCCTGGAGCCTGGCTGGAGCTGGGGACAGCAGGATGGGAGCGACCTTGCCATTTCAAAGAACCACATGAGAAAGGAGCCACACACAGGTCCCTGCCTTCTGGGTGCTAAAGGTAGTGATACTTGGACTGTCACACACAGGAGGTCCTAAAGACACTGGAGAGAGCCCAACCCAAAGCAAGGGGCAGCCACAGGCCAGAAGCCCACCTTCCTTTGCTCTTTTGCAGGGTCTCCTTGGATGCCCCCGGGGGAACAGGAAGGGTGAGAGGACCCTCTAGTCTCTCGAAGGTCACACCTCCTCCATCACCAGCTATTGGTCAGCCCACTCAGGAGGCCTATTGCTGGGCTTAGGAAGTCAGGTGGGTCTGGCCCTGCCCAGCCAGCCCTGGACAGGTGTCTACCTCAAGCCCACGCCTCTCAGGTGGCCCTGCAGACAATCCCACCTCAAGGCAGAATTCATTTCGGGGGGGAAGGGCCAAGGAGGCTCATCCTTCCCCAGTGCTGGACCCTCTACCAGCCCTGGTCCCTTGCAGAGGTCTTCTCTGAGGACCCCAGACTGGCCACAGCCAGCCCCGCTGGTTCTGAAGCCACAGGGCCTGACAGAGCCAGGGAGGGCCAGGGAGCAGCAGCCTCTGTTGTCCTCCTCGATTCCTTCCCTGTAATTAAGAGTAAACTTTGTAGCAATGTCTCTCTTTAGCTGTTTTCTCACCCGGCCTCCCAAATGATAAATTGTTAATGAGCACCTGTTACAATGCTAATGAAAGTGGGATCCGTATGTAAATAAAGAAAATTTAATAACTTAACAAGGTGGATTAAAATGCCCAACCTCCACAGCAGCTAATCTGGGCCAAACACCCAAGAGTTGCCATCTAAGCAAGAGCCTTGGCTAATGCATTCACCTCGGCACACTTTCCAAAATATAATTAATATTTTAAAAATTTATAAAACTGAAATCAGAGGTCTTGATTGTAACAAACAAAATATCCATCTTTAATCTGCTACCCAAGGGCCAACGCACCCTCCCTCTCCCGCCCCAGCATCCTATCCACCCCCACCTTCCTCTCTGGAAAATACAAACTAGGATTCAGTCAGGAGCCACAGACCAGTTGGCGAGGGTAAGCAGCTTGATGATGGCACAAGAGCAGTAAAACAGCTCCAAAGCTCTGGGTTTGAATCTCAGCCTCTGCCCGGATTCTCCCGGAACCCTCGCTGTACAATGGGGTGAACTATGTTCTTTCGGCTTGCTGTTCTACAGCAGGTCTTCCTCCCTAGCTCTGGCCCTATGGGCGTTCCCGGAGCAATGGCAGCCTCAGGAGGTGACTGAGGTCTATCTGCCTTGCCTCCCCAGCCTGGACTCAAAGCTCACAGAAAAGTTCCAGGAACTTCCAGCACCTGGCCAAGATGCTGGCCTGCAGAAAGGGCTTGGAGCAGCCAGGAGCTTGGGATCAGGCCCCATTTTACAGAAGAGGTCACTGAGCCCAGAGAGAGTCTTGCACTGCTCAGATTTCTATAACCCACCAGGGAGTGCAAGACCTGGCCCAAACCAGCTCCTGGCCACCCATCAGCTGGAGGACTTGGGTGTATTAGCTGGCCTCAGCGAGACTTGCCTGACCCCTCTGGCAAGTAGAGGTGATGGTGGGGTCACCATGCATGGTACAGTGGCTCAGAACCTTAGCTCTTCTTGGTGGGATTCTAGCCTTGAGGAGGTGGATGTTGGAGAGGTTTCCCAGGGAGGGCCATGGAGCAGGCAGGGGGTGGGGGAGGCTCTTCCACCTCCTGCAGATCTGGACCTCTCCCTGCAGTGCCCTGTTCTCCACCCTGCCCCCAGCTGGCTTCCGCTGGGGCAAACTGCAAGCCATCACCTGCCCTTAGCTCAGACACATCAGGAACCTATGGGCAGAGGTTGGCTGTCCCAAAGCACAAGCTCATGAGCAAAGGACACCTCTCCCGGCAGTGTTCCTCTGGCTATTCTTAGTGGAGATGCAGGATCACAGAGTTCAAGGGACAATCAACTGTACCCTGTGACCTTGTGTCTCCACCAAGGACAGCTAGACAAACACTGCAGGGAGAGGCACCTTGGAACAACACTGTCTCTCAGGAGACCCACCTTCCTGCTGACCCCCGAGGAGGGAGAGGAACAGGCGGAGCCCAGCCCCTGTCCTATCCCCTTCCTGCCCACAGGGAGCTCTGTGCATGGGTTAGCCGCCTCCACATGCTCCTGCTGTGTACCAGGTACCCTCCACGGGGGTCCTGAGGAAAGGTCCCTTTATATTCTAGGTGATAAGGCAGATAACAAGCGTGTAAACAAGTGAGTGTAGACCAGGATGGAGCCAGGAAGGGAGACGTATGGTAAGAACCGGAGGCCAAAGGGGTTCTGGGTAGACAGGCAGTGGGCATTGGCAGATGGCACTTTAGCCAGGGTGGACAGGCAAGATGACCTCTGAGAAAAGACCCAAGTTAAATGAGGGAGCAAGCCAAGCAGGTGTCTGGGGGAAGAATGTTCCAGAAAGAACACACACACACAGGCACACGGCAGGACATGCTATTGTTTGAGAAAGGAAGGGAAGCCTGCATGGCCAGAGGCAGAGAGCTCCTCAGGGCCATTGCAGAGGTCAGGACAGTGCTGGCCCATCTCACCCGGGCCTCTCCCTCAGGCTGGTCCCTGCTGCCTGCATAGCGAGTCAAGGCCCAGAAGTTGGTGGGTAAACTAGAGTCCCCTGCCCTCCTGCCGTTGATCTGCCAGTGATTCAATGCATCTCTGTGCCACAGAACGTCCAGCAATTTTTCATCGTTTGACCTCACTTTTAATTAGAGACTAAATTATTCATGCCATTTGATGGGAGACGGAGAGCTTGGGAGGTGCCTGGGCCCTAGGCCGGCTCAGCCAGGCTGGAACTAACCCTTCAAAAACAATAGCAGTGGCCAGGAGAAAACCAATTTTGCCTCTGTGGCTGCTGCACCCACATCTGTCACATGCCCATCAGCAGAGCTGAGACCTCTGGCCACAGACTGGAGGATCCACCAAGGGGCTGGAGCCCAGGTGCCCTGGAAAGTGGGACCGCCTCTCGGTCCTGCTTCTCTGACATGCCCTCTCGAAAGAAGAGACAGCCCAGTCTCTGTGGTCAAGCAGGGCTGGCGACTCAGTACAATAGCCCAGGTGGGCTTAGCACCTCAGTCCCCGCCCTCTGCCAGCTCTCAGGGGCCCACTCTGGATGGAGGAGGCCAATCCAGTAAGTCCTGGGACCCAGTTGAGGAGGATGAAGAGGAGTTCCACCTGGTACCAGTCCCAATCTCGCTCCTGTCCTTGGGTCTCCCGACCGCCCTCAGCGTGGCTGCCTTAGATTATGAGGTGCCCAAGCACGCTGAGCATGGCGTGGAACTCCAGGGGTACGCTTGAGCTGGCCCACCCCTGCACACCCCGAGGGGTTCACAGAGAACGAATGCCAACCGCAGGGGGCTCTGGCCAGGTGGTCCCACAGTTGAGGAAGAAGCACAAACTCTGTCCCCTCATCACAGCCTGGTCCTTTGAGCAGGCCTGGTGGGTCTCGGGGGCCATTACCACAGAATGTTCTGGTGTGGGAGGGGGTCCCACAGCCTGCCAACATCCCACAGACCCAAGGAGAAATCAAGGTGGGCTTCTGCACCCCCACACAGATGGGATGCAGGAGTTCTGAGCAGCTGCAGGACGGAGATGAGCCCCTGTGGGAGGGCATGGGACAGAGCAGTGAGCTCTGCATCCTCCAGGCCCTGTCCCCAACCAGTCCCTGGGGCTGTGCTGAGCCACGCCCTGGGCCCTGAGAGACTAGAGCTCAGGACACCTTCTCCTCCCTCCGTCCCAGCCTGGAGCTCAGCCCAATGTCCCAGCCCCAAACACAGCTTCCTCCCTGCCCCAGAGGTAAAGGGTCCCTGTCACAAGACAGCTCCAGGGCCCCCTGCGCTGTCCCAGTCTCCTCCTGACACCAACCAACCCTGGTGGGACCTAGGACCCTGGACTGATCTCAGCAAGCTCGGAGCCTGTGTGGGAGATTCATTCCGTGATCCCTGCCTGGGTTTTGGCCTTACCAGAGCCAGGGGAAGGTTGGGGGACACCCACAATCCTCCTCAGGTGATGGGGACACCTGTGTGGTTCCCAGCAGCCCCGTGTGAGGCAGACAGGGACAGGGCAGAGATGGGGACCGCAGCACTGGCCACAGGAGGGGAGCTTCCAGGTGGCCCGGAGGAAGGGGATTGTTGCTGCCGACATGCAGAATAGATGGAGGAGGGTGAGCATTGCTCTTGGCCTGAGGACTGTGCCCCGGCCTCTTCCAGCCCCTGGCCTCTTCCAGCCCCCGCCTGCTCTCCCGGGATGCACTCAAGTCCCCAGGTGCAGAGCCCGCCAGCCCTCTAGGCCAGCACACTGGGCAGTGTCTAGCTGCAGGGTCACACGCTGGCCTTCAAATCCCTGATCCGCTGTTGCCAACTGGCTCCAGGCACGAGTCTGACCCCTCTGAGTTTCTGCTTCCTCCTGTGTGAAATGGGGGCCCTCTATCCACCTCTCAGGGGTGCCCAAGAGGCAGGGACAGGAGGCCGGGAAAGGACATTTACACATGGTGTCATCTCTGAGGGTGGGGGAGGGAAGAGAGGCTTGGACAAGGGGTTTACTCTGTCTTATGCTGGAGGTGGGACAGGCGGATCCTGGAGACCAGGCTGTTGGGGGCAGGGGGTGCACAAGGATGACACAGGTGGCAAGGAGAGTCCCCGGATGGGGGAGGTGCCAGCTGCTCCTCTCCAGGACGACATTTCAGCCAGTAGCACGCTACCCGCCCCCAGACCCCCCTTTGTCCCTGGGGCTTCGGGAAGGGGGTCTGCCAGTGTTCCCAGGCAAGTCTGAAGAAGAATAAATCAATCTGCCCTGAGGGCCAGAGGGTGGCCCCCAGCCGGGGCATCTCCCAGCTGTGGGGCGGGGCTTCTGGATCTGTCCACACAGAGAACCTAAGAATTTACCCTTCTCTCTGCAGTGTTCTGAAGAAAATAAATTAAATGCAACAAGATTGTTCTAAAGTGCCGTCCCCGTAGCGTCATAGTGCTAAATGACAGATGTTTCGCTCTGAAAAGTGGCTCTAATGCCCGTGCAGTAACTTTGTCTCAAATGATTTCAGCAGACGTCAATAGAGGGGCCTCTCCGACGGGAAGGAGGTGAGCTGGTCGGGTCTCGGGGTTCCTTGCATCCAGGACGGCTCTACCAATGGCCTGAGGAGCTGGTGCTTGCAGGGGAGGGCCTGGGACAGGTGAACTGCAATGGGGTGTGGCGGGGTGGGGAGCAGGGGTCTCAAAAGTGCCCATCATAGAACACGCCATATCCAGGCCACAGGAAGCCTAGATCCAGACCAGGGTGGCAAACCCACAGGATGCCCTGTACTCGTCATTGTCCTGTCTGGACCCTGGTGTACTCGTCCACAAGATGGACACTGACTTGAGGAGGCTCACGACCCCACCTCTCAGCTTGCTCAAGGACTCAGAACACGGTCCAATCCCCAAACCTGATGACATTTTTAGCCATCGTTTCCAAAACAGCTGTTCAAAGGAGAACAGACACCTTACTCCTCGAGAAGGGGTTGGGTGTGGCGGGAGCACAGCAGCTCGGTTTTTCTTTCTTCCTTTTTCCTCAAAGGTTGGTCCTACGTTTAAGCAAAAGTGATCGCTCGGGTCCTTGACTGGGGAGCTCCATCCGGTCTTTCAATCGGCACCTAATCCTCTCACGCCCTTTATCAAACACCCCGTCGTTTAAAGTGTTATTAAATGCCTCTTTTTTGGGATTATAATTTTTACTCTTGATTATATGATGACTCTATAATCAAATATTCATTGGATAATGATGATTAAAGTATATAATCCCCCAAAAGATGTTTAGAGCAATTTAGGCTACCATTGACTTAATTAAGGGAGTTAGGAGATTAGCAATGAAATAAGGGGGTAATTTTTTTTTTTAGAACTAATTTTGTGGTTCTCGAAGCTCCGAAACCACAGGGAGAAGGAAGTGATGGAGAAGATAGGGCCAAGGGCAAGTGGCACCGCTCCCCACCCGGACCTGGTGGACAACCAGGGGTGACTCAGTTTGCAAAGTGGAACTCGAGTCCCACTACACCAGGCATGTGCTGGGGTGCTCATGGGCTCCAAGCCTGGGCCAGCTGCCCTTGACCTCCTGAGCATGCTCACCAGCCTGTGGTCCATCATTAGTACCTGTTCACAATCTAGTGGCACCTGCCCAAAAGGGCCACTGCTACATCCTGGCAGGACTGGAGCCTTGTCCTTCATTCTTGCCCAGAGGGTGGGGCTGGGGAGCTCAGCTTTACAGGGCTAGTCAGACTTGACTCTGACTTTCAATGTTTCCTATCTGCCTATCTCCTGACACCTGCATCTTTCTAAGCTAGATATGGTCTAGGGACAGAATTTCAGATGGCTGAGTCCCAGGTGATAGGGCTGGCCACACTCATTCATTTACTAGCTAACCCAGGGTCACCCTGAAGGACTCTTACTGTCCCTGTTTTCTCAGAGAGAGAACAACTGAACCTCAAAAACAGAAGGAACCACCACAGGGCGTGGTGGGGCACACACCTGTAATCCCAGTGGCTGGGAGGCTGAGGCAGGAGGATCGTGAGTTCAAAACCAGCCTCAGCAACTGCAAGGCACGAAGCAACTCAGTGAGACCCTGTCTCTAAAGAAAAATACAAAATAGGGCTGGGATGTGGCTCGGTGGTGGAGTGCCCCTGAGTTCAATCCCTGGTACCAAAAAATAATAATAATAAAATAAAAGGAAGGAACCTACTCAGAGACACACAGCAAGAAAGAGGCCCACTGGCCTTGAGGAGCCTTCTCTCTGTGCTCCCAGTCCTGCATGTGACTGCCAGGACAAAGCCAGGAGACACAGCAGGCCCTGGTGAGGGAAGCCACCCCTTCTCTGTGGCCACGTCCCTCCCTCCCTTCCACTGCTTTGCAGGCTGAGCGAGGCAAATGCCTAAGCCCACCACACAGAGAGATAAGTCGACATTTGCCTGAGAATTAAGTGCTGCTCATTGACAGGCTGTGGAAATCCACCAACCAACGGGCGCTAATGCCCACTATGTTCCGGGGCAGGGGAGGGGAAAGGGGAAGGGAGAACTGGGGCCAAACTCCATAATCCATATTTACATAAATCTGCAGCTAAAAGCTGAGAACATCCCGCCACCCCACGTGCCAACTTCCCTCCGCAGAAACCAGGTCCAGGCCACACCAAGACCCTCCTCCCAGTGGCAAGGCTCCACGTCACCAAAGCACCCCGGGAACGCAGAGACCTGCTGGCTTCCCCACAGCCCAGCTCTAAGCCACGGAGACATGAGGAGGCCAGAGACCTCCATCTCCCAACCAGGAGAGTGGATGGACAGACAGATGGGAACAAGAAAGTCTCCTTCTCTGTCCTGGGCTGCTTGACCTGGGGAAAAGTCTACAGGTCACCCCTGACCTTGGTGTTTTCTCACAGTTGGCTACCTTGTGGCAAAAATCCCCTCCCCAGGGACCCCTCCAGGGCCCAGTGAGACCCCCATAGATGGGTGGGCATCTCCTTCAGGTCTGGTGTCAGTTTGCTCCAGTGACAGTTAGCCCACACCACTGACCAGGTGGCTTCAGTGCAGACGTTGACTGTCTCACAGCCCTGGAGAGGCTACAGTCCCAGATCAAGGAGGAGCAGGGCTGCTTCCTCCTGAGTCCGCCCTCGTGTGGCTTGCAAATGGCATCTTCTCTCTGTGTCCTCACCACGTCATCTTTCTGTGTGTATCTGGGTCCTGGACTCCTCTTAAAAGAACCCTAGTCAGACTGGACTAGGTAGGGCCACCCCAGTGACCGCACTTCACTTTAATCCCCTCTCTCAAGGCCCCTGTCTCCATATTCTGAGGTGCTGGGGTTCAGGGCTTCAGCACTGGAGCTGGGGGGGACACAGCTCAGCCCACAGCATGCGTGATCTTTCTAGTCCCCGCTCAGGAGGGTCTTGACTCAGATCCAAGAGGTGAACATGAACAAGGGACTCAGGCCCCAGGGTGTTCTCCCGTTGGGAACCCCGTCTTCCCATAGTGAGGAGAAGGTGCCCCGCTCAGTCCGGCTTTCTCAGCTTTCAGGGGGAGGCAGCCCTGAGAAACCATCCAGGAGGTCACACCTGGAGTGTTCT
The DNA here is from genome assembly GCF_001458135.2 of Marmota marmota marmota. Lineage (NCBI taxonomy): Eukaryota > Metazoa > Chordata > Mammalia > Rodentia > Sciuridae > Marmota > Marmota marmota. The sequence goes on from NW_026000136.1 coordinate 6,398,354, forward strand.
GCAGCTTCCCATGCCCAGCTGAAGGGCTTTGGTGGGGTGGAGCATGGAGGATAGGGACACCCAGGTGACCTAGGGGGACCTAAGATTGTTCCTGGAAGAAGAGAGAGGCATCATGAAAATAAAGAGTCCTGTTCAAGGCTGTTCAACCAGTCTTGCCAACCAAGGGTCCCCCCACAACCAGGTGTGGCCCCCAAACTGATTGCACTTCTGGCCAACCGCTGCTCCCTCCACGCAAAGTGACCAGGAGAGCTTACCCTGGCCAGTCCACTGAAGCCCCCTGAAGACCAAATGGAATCCTGCTAAGATATTCTTACAGACAGACAGCTTCAAGATCTGGAATTCACCTTTAGACTCACAGACAATTGAAACAAGGGAATGCAACTGACAATGACACTGACTTAGAGAAAAAGATCCTGAGCCAACCAGATGAGCCTCCTTGGCCTCTGCCCACAGTAAACAGAACAGCTCTTGATGATTGTTCTCCCAGGTTCCCTGGACTGCCCCATAGCTATGACCTGTGAAGGTGACCCAGAGTCAAATGAGGAGGTTAGACTCTGGTTCTCATCCAGCCCAGGGTTATTGCGGGAGGTTCAGAGACAGACTTAGTGCCATCAACCACCCACTCCCATTCCCTCCTGACCTGGGCACCAAGGGTTCCTAAAAACCCCTTAGATGACTTCACCTGGCTCCTTTAGGCCAGGGGGGACATTGGGGATTGAACTCAGGGGCATTTTACCTCTGAGCCATATCTCCAGCCCTTTTTGTTTTGAGACAGGTCTCACTAAGTTGCTGAAGCTAGCCTCAAATTTGGGATCCTCCTGCCTCAGCCTCCTGAATGACTGGGATTACAGGTGTGCAATGCTGTGCCCAGCTATCTCACCTTGCTCTAAATGGAGCCATGGAAGGGGGAGAAAAATAGAAGAGGGGAAGCAGGGGGAAGTGGCCCCTCCCTCCTGTGTCTGCAGTATCTAGGTGGCCAATGGTGCCAGGGATCCTGCTGGTGATTCCCAACTGCAGCAGCATCCCTTCCACTATCCATAGCCCCCACACCTCAGAGAGGAGGGGAAAGGTCAAGGCCAGTGGCTGGGAGTAGGTGGGGGAAGGGCAATAACCCGCCCCTGTCTTTCCTAGCAGAAGAGTCCTCCTGCTGTCCAATGAAGCGGCTGTGATCTTTGAGAGGTTGAGTTTCAGAGATGGCTGGAGCCTGCAGGATGACAACAGGAGACAGTTGAACCTGAGCTAAGAGGAGAGTGGAAGGAAAAAAGAAGGGAGGGGCTGAGAGCCTGGGCCTGGGCTAACACTGGAGCCAGGACCTCCTCACCCATGTCCAGCCTGACCCTCACTGTGTCCCACTCTACAAGTCCGGGACCCTCATTTCCCCACTCCCTCCACTCTCAATTCATCAGCAAGTTCTGTTACCCAGAGCCAAGACAGGTGCCAGCCCACCCCTCCACCATCCCTGTACCTGCTGTCCCCAACCTACCTTTCCTGACTTTAGCTTGGGTTACCCAGTACACAGATCCTGGGGAACGGCCTGATGCAAGAGGGTTGCTGTGAAAGAAGTTAAACTGCAATGGGTTTGCAAGGGGTTCTCTCAGTCATCCTGAAGGGATTTGCTGTGGGGCCCAGGGTTGGCCTGTGCACTGTAATGCAGCCATCACCCGGATGTAGGTATCACTGGCTGCTGCTCCCGCCAGCCAGGGACAGTGTTCAAGAAGCCTCAGCTGAGGAAGAATGAAGGAAGCGGAAGGTGGGAGTCACCCTGGCCATAGGGAAGGAGCACCCTCCCAGAGGGACAGGGACAACAGACCACAGTACCCACCACCCCTGCCGCCTTTGAGACTCACACCAGAGTGTGTCCTCCAGACTTCCAGGCCCGTGCTTGGCCTCCTTGATCCTGAGGAGGGCCTTGCCATCTCTCGGAGCACATTCCTACTAGCTCTGGTGGTTCACTCCCCTGAGTGAGACCTGGTTCCTCTCCTCTGAGTGGTTCCATGAGCGCTTACCTGCTCACATACTGTGATGGCCAGGGGCCGAAACCTGTCCTCTCAGCCTCCACATTTGTCCACAGGGTGACAGGCAGCTTCATGAAGCTGAGGACAAGTAGTGCCCATATGCAGGGAAACTGAGGCTGGGGATGAGGCAATGTCCTGCTGCCCGGGGGGGGGGGGCAGACGTCCCAGCTTTGGAGAATATTCTAAATCACCCCTCGCAGGTGGCACTCTGCAGGGATGACCGGAGAAGCAGGGGGGGAGTTGCCTCCCAGTCCACAGCGCCTAGGACAGCTTTGAAAACCCTGTCAGCATATCAACAGCTTCATGAGGGCAGGGTTGTAGTTACACTTTTTAAATTAAGTGAATAATTAAAAAGAAGTTGATTATCAATGAGCTAGTTTTTACTTTCATATTTCCGATTTTCCCCTATTTTTTCTTTCCTTTTTTTTTTCTTTTTTCTTTCCTTTATTTTTTCTTTCTTTTTTTTTTTTTTTTTTGCTTTTTTGGTTAATTCACTGTGGCCGTGGTAATGAGCCGCCTCGGGTTGCCAGGCAACCAGCTCCCAGTCACACAGCCGCAGCTGCCTCCCGTCAGTGCCCTGACGGCTGCGCACAGGGCTCGGCGCCCGGGCCGCCACAGCGGGAGGGGTCCCCGTAGGGGAGGGGAGGGGCCCAGCAGGGAGGGCGTGGTTCCCTGGGGAGGGGCGGAGCTGGAGGGCGAGGGGGAGGGGAAGGACGCGAGCAGCGAGTACCCGCGGTGGGAGGAACAGGGGAGGGGCGGGGTCCTTGCAAGGGAAGGGCCTGGACTGGGCAGGGAAGGGACAGGGTTCCTGCAGCCCCTTCTGGGCAGGCGGTGTGGACGCCCACAGTGGAGATGCCAGGCACCGTCGGTGGATGGGTGCGGGCGCGCTCCAAGCGCCCGGAGTCAGGGACAAATTCTCCCCTGCAGCCACTTTCTGTCCCTCTGCGCCCCATCCCAGGCATCCCAACCAGAGTCCCAGCTGCCTCGCGCGCGTCCCAGAGTCTCAGGCTCAGTTTCCCAAGTGCCAAGAGCTGTGATCAGACAGCCGAGGACTGACTGAGAGCTCAGACGGGCAGGAGCCAGGCAGCCCGGTGACAGGCCTGCGCGCCCTACACGCCCCGGCCGGCCAGACGCTCTGCCCAGCCAACCCGGAACTAGCGAATGGACAGCAGAGGGTCCCGGGACACGAGAGAGGCCGGCAAGCTGCCGCCCGTGCCGGGACAGCGAAGGGGTGGGAGATGCACGTCCCCGGTGGGGCTGCCCTGCCGCACCAAGGAGACACGGCTGCGCTGAGCCTGTGTGTCCACCGCCGCCTCCGGGTCTCGGGTAGGTCCCGCCAGCGCGCTACAACCCATAGCCGTTCGAAAAAGGCTCCTCTGGCCCCCCTTTTATTGCATCCCCCTGAGGCTAGTACACAACACCGTGCAGGGCACCCAATGACACGCCCGCCATTCTGTCCCTGTCCTCTCCAGAGGTCATCTGCCGCCCACAGCCTCTCCCGGGGTCTGTGCGCTGTCCTGTCTCAGCTTGGACAGTCTCCTCGCTAGGGCCCAGCATCTCAGGCTCTCTCCACCCACCCCCTACTCGTGATGGTGTTGTGTGTGTGTTTTTCTCTAATTCTCCGGAGTTACTCTTTTGTTGCCAATTGTTTCTATGCCCCGAGGCCACGCTGTAAATGAGATGTTACATCTGCACTGAGCTAAGTAAACACTTTATAAATGAATAAATAAGTGAATAAATAACGAAATAGTCATCTCACCGACCCGCCCGGCTGCCAGGGCTCGAGCCAGGGTCGTCGGGCCCCTGGTCCAGGCTTCAGGATGGGGGTAGGAAGGTTGGGACCTGGCATCTGCACCCCCCGCCTTCGAAGCATGGAGAACAGGCCCGACTGTCTGTCTCAATGAAATGTCCCTCCTCCGACCCCCTTTTCCTCCCTCTCCCAAAATTTCCTCCAGGCACCAGGCATTTTCCCCCAGACATGGCTTGGGATTCATCACTCCCACCCACAGCTTTTCCAACAAAAACAGATCGGACCGGGGCTCTTAACCCTGGGTTTGCCATTCCTAGTGTTTCTTCTCCGGCATGGCCTAACTGGCTCTGGGTGGTCATCTGCAGTAAGAAGGACCCGCACTGTGGGGCCGCCTGGGTCCAGTCCTGCTCAGTGCAATCCTAGGACCAAGCTGCCAGCCTGGGCCTGACAAACTGCCACAGGGGAGCCAAACACCAGGAGCAGCCAGAGCCCCTACCTTCCAGGCCAGCCTCTGCCCGGCAGTGCCTGGCTCTGGAAGAACCAGGCCGGCTCCCAATCCCAACTCGAAGAGGCTGAACTTCGCAATTATCACGGATAACAAGAACAAATGAAAAAGCACTCATTGAGTAACTGATATCAATTATGAAACCCAGCTTTGGAGTCTGGAATAAATGATAGGGGAATTGGCCTGAGAGAGAACGGGAGCAGACATGTTATTATTTACGCCAGATTAAGAAAAGTATCCAATTTGCTGGCCTTCTCCCTCCCCGTGGGAATTGGCATCAATTTTATTATTGTTCCTCCGATTTTAATATTCTCTAAATGAATTACTATTGATCGAGGTAGTTAGTCAATAGTTTAATGCAATTAATTATCTTTAAATCGCTTTGTTATCTTTTTTTTTTTTTTTTTTTGAGAGAGAGAGACTTAACTCCGACTCCAACTCCAGTAAGCATTTGTTTACAGGAAAGTGCAAAGTGGGTTTTTGTAGTGCCAGGGCCCAGGGAACTGGGGTGCTGAGGAGTTTTTCCCTATACTGGAGTACAGCAGCCTAAGATCCCCTAATCCAAGCAAATCTGAGCTGTGGACACTGTAGGGAGACCCTCCACTCTGGGTTGAGCCTCCAGCAGGCAGGAAGCAGCTCAGGTGTAACCAAGCAGTTGCAAATGGAGGGCACCTGAAGCGGAGTGCCTCCTGCTGTAATCTGGGCCTCTTTTCTCTCTTGCTAGTTTAAGAAGATCTGTGGCGAGCAGAGCAGTGAATTAGATTCACAGGACACTCCTGCTCCTATTTCTTTCCTGGACTCCCAGTAGGCTCTTCCCTGGCGGTGCCCTGGTGAGATGGGGGCCTGCTCCTGGGTGTGGTCATCAAACTACCAAACTGTCCCTTCCTGATCAGCTGGGACAAAGACTCAGAAAAAAAAAGAAGGCTGTAATGGGAGGGACCACGGGGCACTTGGTATTATTCCCGAGTCCCCATTTCTTTCTTGTTTATAGGAATAGGGCAGTGCCTCATCTCTTCCATGTATACTCTAAAAAATTCCCCAGATTCATGTGGATGCTGCAGGCCTCCCAGCCCCTAGGAGGGCAGCTGGGGCTAGGCTCTGCCTAGCCAGGGTGGGGTGACTAGCTAAAATGGAGCAAGGCCTGGCTGATCTTTCTGGAACTTGTGACAGAGAGCTGGGGTCTGGGGTCTCTAGCTTTGGGGGCAACACCTAGGAGTTGCTCTCTTTGTTCCCAACTAGAGTCTCATCTTTCACACTAAGGAGAAAGCAAGAGGGACAGCTGACCTTCCTGCATAAGCCCTCTGCTTGCTCCCAGTTCTGACCATGACATGGGGAACTAAGTTATCTGCCCTGAGGCCTGGAGGGTGGAGCCTTTTCTAGAGAAGAGAGGGAGGAAGGAATATAGGACAGGGGCAAACTTCTCTCTCAGTAAGTCAGAATGACCATTCTTGAGGAGATGAGGACACCTACGGGGGGGGGGGTCTGCTGTTGGACAGATGACAGGACTTTGTCCATAATCACTTAACTTGGTCACACTGTTTGCCAGAATGCTAAGGGTTCAGAAGCCGGCAAGGGGACAGCCTTGTGTCTGATCCACCTGAGAAAGTGCTGAATGTACAGGTGTCTGCCGGGCTGCAGGTGGGCGTGCCACCCGGACACAAACAAGCCTCTCTGGAATGCCAAGACAACCCTTGAAGATTTTCCTCTTCCTCCCACCCAGCCACCCATCAGCCCCCCAGAGAAACGCTGGACCTTCTCACCATTCAGCGAAAATTGAATTCCCCCGAAATAGCTCCGAGGACAGGACCTGGTATTTCATAGTGTTTTAAAAGTAATATTCCGTTTGTCGGTGCCGTGAAATAGGGCACCAGGAACGCTACACGAAATAAAAAGAGTAATTTCTCAGTGGAGAAGTTGCCTGTTTCCAATTCAGGGCCGGGATGGCTGGAACCTGGATCCAGGGCGCTGCGGTCAGGCGGCGGTGGCTGGGTCCTCGCTGGCGGAGGCCCCGCCCCTCCCACCTAGCACATCTGGAATTGGCATCAGGGGCCGCGGTCCGGAAGTTCTCACACTTCACGACTCATTAAACGCGGGGCTTGGATTCCTCGGAAAGGGGGTGAGGGCCGGAGTTCTTGGGGAGGAGGGTGGTGTTGGAGGTAGCTGCCTGGTCCATCTCCGCTGGCAGCAGCTGGCCCTGAAGGAAGGGTCGGGGGCATTCTCTCTGGGTAGGCCCTCCCCAGGGCTAGGGAACTCTCTGGGTGCCCACCTCAGGGGGGCAGGATTGAAAGCACCTTGGCTGGGGTGGGGGTTGGCCTGGCCTGGAAGGGAAGAGATGCCTTCCGATTCCAGAAAAAAAAAAAGCAAAAAACTGTGTCCTGCTGGAGGGGGGAGGGTGGGCCCTAGTCCGGGTGGACAGAGTGGGGGAGGTGGGCACATCGTAAGCAGGCGCTCAGGTTCCAGAAAGATTTCACTTGGGCCAACCAAACCGGGAGAGAGGAAAGTGTAGCCCCACCGCCCAGAGAGGCCCAGA
>NW_026000136.1:6410729-6416955 GCF_001458135.2 Marmota marmota marmota
GCCGGTGCCGCTTCTTTGGCTCGGGTAGAAGGCAGGGTCGCAGGTGCCGGGCGCAGGAGGTTCGCCAGGAGGTGCGGGCACAGAACCTGCGGCGCCAGAGGCGTGTGCGCCAGGGCCCTTGGCTGCGGCGGCGGGCGGCGGCGGCTCGGGCGGCTCCGGGGACAGGCCGCCGCCGCCGCTGTCGCTGTCGGAGCTGGGAGCGCTATGCAGGGACAGGCCGCCGGGCGAGTGCAGGTGGCGGCTCTGGCTCTTGAGCAGCTTCTTCTCGTGCTTGCGCTTCTTCTTCTCCATCTTCTCCAGTTCCTTGCGCGCGATCTCCTCGGGGTCCATAGGCTCGCCGCTGCACGTGGTCGGGTGCGAGTTGTGCGCCGGCCGCCCGGGGCCCTTCTTGGTGTTCTCCTTTTTCCTCCACTTGGCCCGGCGGTTTTGGAACCAGACCTAGAGCAGCCGAACAAGGGAAAGGAAGGCAAAATCAGGCGGCAAGCCCGCCGCTGGGGCTCTGGGCCTACCATTCCCTAGACAGGCCTGCACAACCTCAGCTCAGGCCAAGAGAGCGGGATCCAGGCCATGATCCCTGCCGGCCCTGGGCTGGATTTTGACACTTGGGTTGCAGCTTCCAGCAATCACTTTTTCCACCCGGAAGGAGCGCGGATGGGGCCTCCCAGCCAGCTTCCCGCTCTGGCGTCTCACCTCTGGGGTCTGGAGCTGCCCCTTCCTCAAGCAGGGCCGGTGGGGCCCAGGATGGAACGCTGCGGGTTCCTGGTCTCCTGGCAGAGAGCAGGGCCCCTCCGTGCCCTTCCTGGCTTCTCACAGCTCCAGTTCTAAGCAGCGGCCCAGACTGGCGATGAACCGCTTCTGTGGGCGGCTGAACCGCTTCTGTGGGCGGGCAGCCTTCCACACCTGTCTTCCGACCCCTGGAGACTGTGTCAAAGCCCAGATTTCCCTTCTCCCATGAAGGGAAATCTGGATGCTTCTTCCTCAGGAGGGCCTAGAAAGCCGAACTTGAATGGACATTCTACCACCTTCTCCCCCATCACAGCTACTGCCCGTCCTTCTTTCTGGGAGGACTGGACCAGGGACCAACAGAGCTTTCCCAACTAGTTGTTTGGTCTAGGCCATGGGGGAAGGCAAGATGGGAGGTAAGAGGCTGGCCTCCCAGGCCCCCAAAGAAGTCAGGGCTCATCCTGCCTCTTTGGAGCTCACTGCAAGGTCTTGTCCCAGGGAGCCACATAGGACTCCAGAGGAACAGCAGCCCTAGACCCTTATTGCACAACCCACCACTACACAAAGTCAAATCCCGGCTGAGTCGACAGAGCTTTGGGCAGCACTACCCACCCCTAGAGAGCGCGATAATTCAAATTCTTTGTTGTGGCCACATAGAGATTCCACACAATAGCAGACCAGGCCTGGTCACTGGGAGCCTTGTCCATGCAGAGGTCCCAGGCATTAAAGCAAAACCATCAACAGACTTCCCCCCCCCCTTTTTTCTTTTAACTTCTTTTTATGGTGCAAATTCCAGGCTGCCCCTGCCACCAAGAATTACTCATCATCGTATGAGGGGAGAAATAAAGGGATCTTGACTTCACTTACAACACTTTAGAACAAATTGGATAAAAGGATTTCCAAACAGAAGAGGTCATCAGCAGAGGCCCAAGCACAGAACCAAAAGACCTTTTTAGGCAAAGCTATTGGTGCTAAACAGGCATTCTGCCAGCATCTGCCTCAAAGCCAGGTGCCCACAGCACCAAACTCCTCTCACCAAACCCAGGAAAAGGAGGTTTCTATACTCCAAAGAAGCATTTAGTTATGCATAGATCATTTTGAATTCTAATGTACCAAATGACTCTGTGTTTTAAAAAAGAATATCTCTGGCTGACTTCGAATGAAATCAAGTAACTGAAGATAGGAGAAAGAAAAAAAAAAGAAGACGACAAACTCGGGAATATTAAAAATTCAGACTTTTTTTTTCTTCCCACTTTCTCATATGTATTAACCATTGAAGTTTTCCCCTCCCTTACCTCACCTTCCCCCTTCTACAAAGTGGGGAATAAATACAGGCTTCCATCTGAATATTTTACAGGCAAAAGACAAACAAACCCGTTTGCTCACGGATGGGAGACAGCCTCCCGCGAGAGCACGGAGCACCAGGGCCCAGCTTCTCCCTTCGAGTCTGCGCCCCGCCGGTGCCTCCTCACCCCAGCCATGGAACCCTTGGAGACTTCTTTTCACACGGGCCGAGCGAACCCACCACACCACTTCCCGGGTCGCACGCAGTCCCTGTTCCCGCTACTTCGGTGCTACGGCGGCCCTCTCAAGCTACCTAGGCTTTCACTAGTTACTCACCTCCCGTTGCGCAAGGGGTCCAGCCCCACTACTACCACACACGCCCCTACACCAGCAGGCGAGCGCGGAGCGGGCTGGTAGCCTGGGACAACATCCCGCCTCCTAGAACAAAGGCGCACAGCGCTTGGCGAGCACAGCGCCGGACCGCGGATCCGGGAGGGACGCGGGTCTTTACCTGAACTCGGGACTCCACCAGGTCTAAGCGCAGCGCCAATGCCTCGCGCATGAACACGTCAGGGTAGTGGCTCTCGTTGAACGCCTTCTCCAGCTCCTCTAGCTGCCAGCCAGTGAAGTTGGTGCGGGTACGCCGCCGCTTGCAGCCCGGGCTCTCCTTGTCTGGGTCCCCCGAGTCTGCGGGCACGCACAGGACGCCGCGAGGCTCAGCCACCGGCCCAGACCAGATCCCAACCCCATCTGCGCCCACTGGCCACGCAGATCGAGGGCGCACAGAGAAGGTTGCGCCACCGGCCTGTCACCCAACTCCTCCGCAGAAAAGGCCCCCCTCCCCGCCCCCAACTGTCCTTCTCCCAGCCCGCGGAGCCTACCTGACAGTTTGAAGGGCTGGCTGTCGCCGCCAACCCCACAGGCGGCCGGCAGCAGCGGCGTGGGGTTGACCACCGAGGCAGCCGCCGCTGCGCAGGAGCCGCTGAGCAGGCCGTCGATGGAGAACGGCACCGAGGCGGCGGCGGCGGCAGCGGCGGCCGACTGCAGCTGGTGGCCGGCCAGCTCGTACACGTGGTGGTGGCCCAGCGGGTAGGGGAAGCCCACCACGCCGCCCAGCGAGCCCCCGAACTGGGCATGCGGGTGCTCCAGGAGGCGGCCGTCCATCATCTCGCGCGGGGGGCCGGCGGTGCCGGCGGCGGGGCGCGGGGGCGCGGGCCGGGGCCGGGGCGGGCCAGCGGCGGGAGGCGCGGACGGCGGCGGCGGCGGAGACAGGCACCCGGAGCCCTACACATGCTTCGCCCGCACTCCGGCGCTTTACTTTATCAACATCAAGCTCCCGATAATTAGCCGCGGCCCGGGGAATTTGGGACCAATAAGAAGCGCTAATCGGCTCTGACGTCAGAGGCGTGCTGGGTGCAAGGAAACGTTTTCCATATCGATTGCTAATTATACCTGACATGCACCTCAATAAACAGTATCAGGAGCTGTCACAACAAGACGGGGGGGGGGGGGGGCCGGCAGGCGGGGGAGGGAGGGGCGCCTCCAGCGCCGGGCAGCGGCGCGCAGCGGCGGGACAGGGCCCCTGGCGAGCCCCCACTTCAGCCCGGCCGGCCCGCGCCTCCCCGCGCCGCTCCCGCCCCTCCGCAAATCACTAATAGATTTCCCTTTAAAACATTCACCGGCGTGTTGTGGGGATTTTTCACCAGAAATGCTGTACTCTCTGAACCTTTAAAGTGATGTTGCTCCAATTACAGAGAGACATTGAGCGGCAAATAGACTGATCCAATAATAGGAGATTCATCATCCGCTCTTTCCGAAACTGTCACATTGAATTTAAAACTACAAGGGCTTCTCATCGCCTCCTCTCTGGCTCCAGGAGGCGGCGAGAGGAGAAAGGAGTAGGAGGAGGAGGAAGGAGGAGAAGGAGGAGGAGGAGGAGGAGGAGGAGGAGGAGAGCAGAAGGAGGGCACTTCCAAAAGAGAGCGGCTCCGGCAGAATGCAGCGCCCCAGTCAATAAAAAGGCGTAATTAATGCCCTCTCTGATTGATCGGCAGTCGCCCCATCGGTATACAGGCAGGGCAGTTGAGGGGGCACCCTGACTCCACCTTATCCCCACCCTGTGAAGGCCCCCATCCACAGGGCAGAGGAAGGAGGGGTGAAAGGAGGAAAGGAAAAGTAACTTTGGGGAAGAGGCCAGTCCGGCCCCCTACACATAAGAATAAAAAATAAATATATCTCCCTTTGACTCCTTTGAAGAATAGGGCTGAGGTACCCAACCCATTTATTATAATTAAATTATGTTCTCAGTGAAGTGTCACTTCCTTCTCCACTATAAAATATTGATAGACTCAAAACTAAATCATTAAAGGACATATTCTTAAATAAGCAGCGAATTAGGACTGCGGGCAGAAGGGAAAGAAATCTGATGTGTGTGTGTGTGTGTGTGTGTGTACACATACATATCTGCTGTAAAAGTTTGTCACTGGGGAGATGGCATTTTGCTGGGCCCAAGTGTGTGGATCTGGTGCTCTGAACCTCTCCAGCAGAGCCCCAGACCTCCTGGCCCAGGTAAGAGGAATAGAGCCCCTAGCCTCTGGTGGCCAGTCCCTAAGTCTCCCAGCTGGGGGTAACTTCATGCCCCAGGGCAAAGCCGCAGACAAATTGGCTTTTGGTGTAAGTGACTTGGGCCACACCCGCCAAGCCAGGAGCAGGAGGAAAGGGAAGGGCAGACCAGAAATATTTGCATCAGGGTGTCTGTACCTGTCTCTGTGTGTCCACCTGGGAAAGGGACACACTGGGCAGCAGTGAAGAGGTGAGACCGCCTCTCTCCACAGTTTTGCCCCAATTATGACTGGTGGCTATGCAGCTGGACCCTACCCTGGCTCCCCAGCTTGGTACAGGTCCTAACTGAGGGTCTCTGGCCAGGTTGCTGGGCCCTGCTGACTTCCACTTATTATACTTTCTCTCCTCCCGGTGAGGAGAGAACGGTGCAGAGCTGGGGACAGGTCTGAAACACCCGGGAGAGGGGCGAGGGCCTAGAATATGGGGACTCTCCCCCCATTTCCAGGCGCACTAGGAGGATGCTGCAAGTGTTAATTCCGAGGTCAGGGGCCAAGAGCACTACTTTTCGCCATAATTTAATTTCTTTCCTCTATAAATACTAAACGTAAACTCTGTCCATCCGCCTCGATTTTGCCCGCAGCCAAGAGCGCCTGGTTTTCTGTCCGGCTCGCGAGCAGGAATGCGCGTGGCGCGTGCTTCTGAATACAGAGCTGTGATCAATGCGGCCCGAGGGGAGGGCAGAGGAGGGGCGGGCGCCGGCCCGAGCTCCGCGCCCATCTCTCTTTATTATAATGAATTAATTCGACTTTATTTATCCCATTTTCTGGAGCTGACAGAATGTTAATTTGAGTTGAAATTTCGCTCGCCTCTCACTCTCTGACCCCTGGCCTTCAGATTGGCGTGTTGTAATAACCTGAATCTTTCAACAGAGGCCCTGATAATTGTTACCTTATTAGCATGCAAATTGTTTAATTAATATTATTATGAAGAAGCATACAATCCGTCCGTCACTTGACCTCAAGAGCGAGTCCGCGCCGCAGCCGGCTCCGCGCATCTCAATGCGCCCATTTCAATCGCCCTGTGTTTTTAATGTGCTCGGCCCCGGCTCGCGCTCCGAAAATCTCCTCGAGTGTTCGAGAGGGGTCTTTAATGACGGTGGGGGCGGCCCGGACGACCCCCACCCGGCTCGAGAGCTCTTCAGAGGCCCTCGGCGGCGGGCGGCGCGGCGGGGAGTCGCTCGGCTCCTGCTCTGCTCTCCCCCCCCCCCATTTCGAACATCAAAATTTCATAATTGCTTCCTTGTCAATTGCTGCTCCTGGAGCGGTCGCTTTAAAGGGCTCCCCCCGCCCGCGCCCCGCCCCGCCCCCTCCATCGCGCCCGGCTCCTCCAAACAACTCAATGGGAAGCAGCCCTTGACACGCGGTCCTGGGAGACGCCGTATTTAAATCCCTTTTTCTACAGCCGAGTGACATTGTCAGATGCTAGCTTTAATTAACTTGATAATAAGACGTACACGACTCGCATTCAGGACGCCGCTCGCCTCGCCTTGTTCCCCCGGCCCCCGCCCCCGCCCCGACTTTGATCCGGGGTGCGCGGCGCTGCGGGGCGTTCAGGGCGGCCGGGCCCGGGGTCCGAGCCTCGGGGCTCCGCGGCCCAG
>NW_026000136.1:6420192-6428932 GCF_001458135.2 Marmota marmota marmota
CTAGGCCATTGGAAGGCCAGCAGTAGGGTCTCCTCTGCACACCTGCTGGAGGGCACTGGAGTCTAGGGGACAGCTAAAGTGCTGTGCCAGGCCAGAGTGAGCCACGAGTACACAGGTCCGATGGGCCCAGGTCAGCCTCCAGTACTAGGGTGGGACTGGAGGGAGGGCGGAGTACTCAGGCTGCATGGACAGTCAGTGGCCAGGACCGGGAGAAGCCCCATCTGCAGAAGGGAAGAGAGGCAGCCACCCCACTGTGCCCTGCCCACTAGGCAGCAAGCAAACAGCATCCCTGGTCCCAACATCCTCTTTCCCCAGGAGATAGCCTGTGGCCACTTCTCTAACATCCCAGCCCCTCCCCCAGGTTCAAGGTCCCAGCAGTCCTGACCAGGTACCCTATGAGTACCCCAGACCAGGGGCAGCCCCTCCCTCAGAGCCTCGGGAGCCAGGAAGACTCGGAAGGGTTAACACTCTTTGTTATCTCTCCTTTTAATCCTCAGATGGGCCAGCGGCTCACGTTGTTCGGATCTGGTAGAGAGAAAGCGTTAACTATTATCTGCTTCTAGCTGACCATCTGCTGTTGCAGAAAATTCAAAACCCTGGAGATCTACTTATATCCACATCGTAAACGAGAAAAGATGTTTTAATTAAGGGAAATCAGGTTAACTTAGCTCTAATTTACAAGCCGCCTGCCTAATGAATTGTCTGGGCTGCTCTCTCTTTGTAGAGAGTAAATCTGAGGATCCTTTCCCCTCCGCAGTTCAGACACTAATTAACTAACCAAGAATTTTAGTAGCACACCGCCTGTCGCCTAATAGTTTTACCTAAAGCCAGCCCGGTCATTGCTCGTACAAATTGCCAATTAAATGTGATTGATATAATGAAATTGGATTGTATTTTTCACTTACCTTCTTCCTTCCCCCCATCCTGCATCCTCTTACCCCTCTGTCAAGGACTGGACCCACGCTATGTGACACACACACACTCTGGTCACAGCAAAGCTACACACAAGAGCCCTGCCTAGGCCGTCCTGGCTCCTGGCAGTGCCAGCACGGGGCTGCACAAGTTCCTGTTAAACCATCATTTCTATTAGTTGAAGTTAACAGGCATAATCTTGTTTCCAGATATTTATCCACGTACGGAGGGCTGTAGTTACATGTTTGAAGTTAGGGGGGAAAAGTGAAAGATCTAAGCAGCCATTCTAAAAATACATTAACAGTTTCCAAAATCTATATCGCTGCTTAATTAAATATGTTATCCTGTTTATAGGATCTGTGGCTAATTATTTAGAGTCATTTAATCTACTCAATTTGCACGTTAATTAAACAGCATCGGTTTGCAGCGCGGCCGGGCAGGCTGGGAGGGAGGCAGCGCCGCCTGGCGGGGATCCCACTCCGATGCGCGCGGGCTGTGGTCCCGCTGACCCGGCCTCGGATCGCGCGAGTGTCCACGAACCGCGGACCTAGGGTGATTCAAAGGTGGTTGGTCCTGGCTGGTGGAGACTGATGGCGTTGGGCCGCGAGAGGGGCTGCGTTGCCACGAGGAAACCTTCCCAGGCTATCCTGCAGGGAAATCTGGGGTCGCCTGGTCCAGCAGATCAGGATTCGACTGTTAATTTGTGGGCAGGGGGATCCATCCATCCACTTATCCATCCATCCACTTATCCATCCATCCATTCACCTACCCACCCATGCACCCATCCACTGATCCATCCATCCTCCCCAGGCTCAGGGAAGACGGTGGCGCAGAGCAAGTGGAGAATTGGGGCGCAGGTCCTGGACTGGGGAGGGCCGCGATGGCTGGTGCTGCAGGCGTGCTCCCCAGCAGCGAGCCGCCGCCTCCAGCCCCTGCTCCCCGGCCTGGGGCGAGGGGCCCGCGGCCCGGCCTGGTTAACTGGAAAATGATGAAGCCGCGCCCCGCCCCCGCACTCGCGGCCTAATTGTTTTCGCTGCCTGTCCCATCTGTCCCTCTCCGCCCGTGTGTGTTTTGGCTTTTGTCTGGCTGCCCTGTGCTCACACCCTCTTTCAAAGACCACTTCTGTCGCCCTTCACCGATCTCTTCTGCCCCATTAGCCCATCGGCACGAGGCCCGGGCAACAAAGGCCCAGGGGTCGGGCCGGCGCGCGAGCGCCCCTCATTGTCCGAGCAGACTCGGCTGCGTGGTCCCGCGGCCCGACGGGGCGGGAAGGAGCCGGCTGGACGCGGACGGGGGCGGCCCTCGCTGCCGAGCATTCTGCCTGCGCAGGCGGCAGGCTCCGCGGCCCTTGGCAGGGGCCGGCACGGCAGCTGCAGCCGGGAAAACTAATCCGCTCGGCCTCCCGCTTTGTCCCTCCCTGGACGTGGCACCAGCGTGCAGAGAGCAGGCTGTGGGAGGAGAAAGGCAGCCCACCTCGAGGCCTGTAAACAAAGACCAATAACCTGCGACTCAGCGGGTCTGCCTTGCCTCCTCCCGATTTCACGTTCTTCCCGGGAAATGCTGACCAGGGGGAGCGTTCTTACTCTGGTAGGGGCGCTGGCTGGCACCAGGCCAGGAGCCCGGGGCAAGGAGAAGTGTCCACCAAGAGCTCCCAGCAGCCAGGATGCTCCCCACCCACCACCATGGGGAAGGCTGAGGCAACCCCAGTGCTCCTTGGGGCCGCTGCTTCTGGGGGCCGGGAGAAGCACAGGAACCTGCTATGGCCGCAGGACCCCAGGTCCTAAGGAGGTGCTGCTGCTGGGGTCTCTGCAGTGTGGAGGGTTTCTCTTCCTTCTGCAGGAGCATCATTCTCCCAGAGCTCCCTGTTCTGATCAGTGAGGCCAGAGGAAAGGGGACCATAGCAGGAAGGCTATCCATATGTAGCCAGAAGGTCACCTTTCTCAAACGTGGGGCTGAGGACTGCAAAGAGGGACGGAAATACCGGTCCAGTCACGTTGAGCCGCACACGCACTTTGACAAGCTGAGTGGTCTTGGAAGGGCTCAAGAGGAGCCCTCTTTTTTTCACCTAGACCCTGCCCATCTTTATTTTTCCTCCTGGCACTCTGCAGAGCCATCCTGGAAGACGCTGGGCTGCACCCCTTGTGTGAAGGATGGGGGCACCGCCAGTCCAGGCTGAGTGAAAAGTTTCCACTTTCTACTTTGCCTGATAATCTCATTTTTAAAAGTCATCAAGTATTTTAAATTAAGAGATTGCATGACAAGGGGGGGGAGCCCTGCAGAGTAATAGTGGCCAAATGATATTGTATATTGTGTGCATGCACAAATATGTAACAATAGGTCCCAATGTGAGGCACAACTATAATTTAAAAAAGAGAAAGAGTGATTGCAAGAACAAGAAAAGACAAATTAAGACTGTTTAAGTTCTCCTCCCACTAGTGTTCCCAAGCAGGAACATTCAATGCATGCCTGGTTCTCTCCCTCCCATGTCCCCATGTTGGTGTCAGTGAACCTGAGGTCTAACTCTGGGGAGTTTCACCATTTCCTGCTGCTGACCATGAAAGCAGGACCTGATATTCTTTGGGGGAAGGTCTAATGGGTTCCTAAGAGTATAGGGGGAAATGGGGTACTCCTTTGACTTCATCCTTTTGAATGAGGCCCAGTTCACATTTCAATATTGCTCGTGCAGGGTTTTTATAAGGCAGTTTTACAACTTATTGGAAGTCTACATCCTTTGTCTGCTTGAGATCTACCTTAAAATATTGACCCCAGGCTGGACCTTGGAGATCTTTGGCCTCAGGATCTTGGACAAGTGTTTAGGCAGAAGCAATAGAGGAATGTGAACTTCAAGTGCAACCAGCAGGACTCATGGCCACTTCAGTGAGTCCTCCACTGCAGGCCAAAGACACAGTCTCAGAGTCCTAATAAGACCAGCAACAAGAAGCCCGGGTAATTTTTAAAATAACAACTTTATTGAGACATTGTTGACACCATCAAATTCATCCTTTTGAAGTGTGCACAATGTGGTGATTCTTTTTTAGTACATCCCAGACTTGTGCAACTGTTACCACTCTCCACTTCCGGAACATTTTCTTCACCCCTAAAAGAAACCTGGTACCCATTAGCAGTCACTCCCCATCCCTATCCCCTCCCTCCCCAGCCCCTGGCAACCACTAATCCACTTTCTGTCTCCATGGATTAGGCAAGGATAATTTTGCAAAAAAGAGATTCTACCAGTCTGGAAAGGAGTATATAAATGAGGAATGGGGCGGGGGGTGGGGTGGAGGATGAGGGTAAAAACACTTTCTCCTGCGGATCAGCACGCTCCTTATGGAACATGGAGGGAAGATACTACATGAGGGCCAGAAGGGAAGAGGCTTCGAGGAAAAGTGCAATGTCCATTTACCCTCGGCCAGGGCCATATGTTTTCACCATCAGCATTCTTTCTTTTCCCCAGAGTGTACAGACATGCCCTTAAAATCGCCTCTGGCCCCTTCTATTGGTACCGTGGCTCCTGGCAAGGCAGAAACCACAACTGTCCTTTCTGTTCAGTACCTCTGGTTTACATCAAAACTTCCAGGGCTGGCTTGGCACTGGTGGCTCTTGGAAGGTCCCTCATGTCCACTTCGATGTCCCTTCTCCCCAATCTTAAGGAGCCAATTTGGTCATCTGATGGCTTTGTTTGTTCTGATGTTTTGCTTAGAATGATTTGGTTTTTAATGCATTTAAGAGGTTGCTGGAGCATAATTCCTTTATATATAATTTCTCAGCTCAGAAAATACCATTTTCTTTTCCCTGACCAGCAAAAAAGAAAAAAAAATCTAAAGTTAGCTTATTTCAACACCAAATTTTGTCTTCCCCTTGTCCTTTACAAGCCCAAACTTCAGCAATCACAGCATCAGGCTTCTAATGAGTATTTTCTTGATTTATAGCCGAAATGAGCAGTTATCTGCTAATAACCTCTGAGTCTGAAATTAGAAGGGATAGAGAAAATAAACCAAATTGCAAAGATCAGCTCTGTTAAATAAAGTCATTGTGCAAAGACATATAACAACATTTTCATGCATCAGATCAACGACACAATGGGCTCGTCATCGGAGGTCGTAATTATTTAATACTACTTAGCAGCCTCGGAGCGCTTGCCCTATGAACGTTTAATGGACATTTGTTAATTAATTCTCAGTAGAGCCCTTCCAGATGCTTAGATGCAGAGAAACTGAGGCAGGGGTGAGGGGTGTCAGAATGCAAGAGCTACATAAGAAACCCTGTCCCCTTGATGACTCAGGCCACCTCTCATCAGTCCCCTCCCGCTTGGGGACTTTGGGCAGCCAGGGGCTGCTAAATTGCTCTGAAGCAATTCATAAACAAAGGCATTGTTAAAGGAATTATGTTCCTGCAGCCTTCGACTGTGCTACCCGGCCAGAGGCCAGTTATGTTCCACCTGCCAGGAGAGAAACAAGACATTTAAGACAGCCCAAAGTAACTTCATGTCAAAGAACACGAGCAGGATGTGTCCCACTGTGGCAGGAGCACAGAGTGGGCAGCAAGCTCCCAGGAGAAATCACATACTTGTTGGAGTCAGGGCCTCTATTGGATGACCACCGAGGCTACTGTGGCCACAGGCTTCTCAGGGCACCTGGCCACCCCAGCCACCAGGGATGCCTCCAAGCCCCCACAGGAGCCTGGCAGCCTGTTTGTGGCTTCTTGTTGTTCTCATTCCGAGGCACAAGCAACTGGACTGGAGGAGTACAGCAGGGGTGAGGTAGGGGGGTGCTGGGAAATAGGACCTCCTTGTGCCCTTGAGCTTTGCCACCCAGATTGTCAGCCCAGATAGCAGAGGGGCAGAGGTGGCCCTTGAAGTCCTCTTCTGGCCCATTTCCAGAACCCCTTCATTACTAGAGAGGTGGGCATGGCTGCCCAATGCTGGGACATACCACTAAGAGCATCCAGAATGGGTCACACGCAAGGCTGGGGAACCCACTTAATTCTTGAGACCAATGGGAATAGGAAGAAGGTTCCCTGCAGACCAAGAGGTCAGAGCCAGCTGGGTGTCCAGAGAAGAAGCCCTCGAAGGCCCCCAGAGAAGTGATTTCAGGATCCAGGGGTGCAGTGTGTTCCTGAGTGGTGGCTGACCTATGCCTCCTCACAAGGCTGTGTCCCTGCTGAAAAGCCCTCCTGCACTTGCATCAAGAGAACCACGTATAAAAGTGGGTAGGGAGCATGGCACCTGGCTTGTTCCCGTGTGGATATTGGCCCAAGGCAGCAGCCCAGAGCAGGCCAGCCCTCCTCTTGCTCTGAGGAACTTCATCCACCATTAATTTATTATTTTCTTCTGTCCATGTAGGACACCCTGAAACAGACTGATGGGAGAAGAAACTTCCAATACAGTTCTCAGTGATGGAGAGAAAGAATTTTCATGGGCATTGGTGTTTTGCCCAGTGGCATTGCTGTCTCCTCTCCTGTGTCACAGTCAGCACAACAGTGTCCCACAGGGTTCTGGAAAGCCAACAGGATGACAGCAGCCCACATCTGGAGGCCCGTCCCTGGTACCTAGGCCTTTCCTCCTTGGAGAAGAATATCCTTCTGGGCTCCCTGTTCCCCAGACCTGCAGCAGCACACCACATACATAATACTATTTACTTCATATTTCACTTTAAAATCTGCTTTAAATAGAATCCCTTTTTAATTGAGTCTCATCCTAATACAAAATCTCTGAGATCACAGGTCTGATGTGCTCACTGTATTTTCTAATGAATATTGAGATAAATACAATCACCAAATAAAAAAAATGCTGCATTGGGGGTGGAGCTCCATGGTAAAGCACTTGCCTAGCATGTGTGAAGCCCTGGGTTCCATCCCAGCACCACAAAAAAATAAAATAAGTTAAATTAAAATTTTAAAAATGCTGGCTTGAGCCAGGTGCAATGGTGCACACCTGTAATCCCAGCAGCTTTGGAGGCTGAGACAGGAGGATCGCTAGTTCAAAGCCAGCCTCAGCAATTTAGGGAGGCCCTAGTAACTTAGATACTGGTATCTAAATTAAATATTAAAAAGGGCTGGGAATGTGGATCCATGGTTATGTGCCCTGGGTTCAATTCCTGGTACAAAAAAAAAAAATCTGGCTTTTGTGCAGGATTGACTGTGCCTGCACTATTAGTACATGGTCCCATGCCTAGGAAAGCCGAGGCCAGATGGTTTTGCAGCCAGACCCGCTTTTTGCGCAGGGGAGCAGGGCCTGTAAGGAGGAACACAGGCCAGTCCTCAGTGTGGAGGCATCCAATCTGTCTGAGCCCAGTGCTCTATTCTCCAGGAGAGGCCAGCTGGCTGTGGGAATCGTGTGCAGGCTGGGGGAGAACAGGTCTAAAGGAAGGGACCGGCGGTTTCGATCCAATTATTGGGCTTCTCTAGGGCTTCAAGATTCCTTCAGTTCAGAAGCAGGCAGAACACCTTGAACTGTGAGAACACCTTGCACAAAGGGACAAATACTGTGGGATTCCATTCAGGAGGTCCCTAGAGGAGCAGATTCCTAGAGACAGGAAGAAGCACGGTGGGTGCCAGGGGCTGGGGAGGAATGGGAAGTCAGCGTTTCAGTTTGGGGGGATGAGAAAGCTCTGGAGGCGGTGGGTGGTGATGATTGCACAGTACTGTGACTGTGCTTAGTGCCACCAAACTGTGCACTTCAAAATGGTTGAGATGGTGAATTTCCTGTGACATGAATCTTACCATAATTAAGAAAGATACACTATAAGAGGGATGCACAAACTGGCTGTGGGGACCCTGGGGATTCAGGTCACTAAGGTTTCCACTTGGTTGGAATTTTCCATAGTAATTTTTTTTTCCTTTGGTACCAGGGATTGAACTCAGGGGCACTCGGCACTGAGCCCCATCCCCAGCCCTATTTTGTATTTTATTCAGAGACAGGGTCTCCCTGAGTTGCTTAGAGCCTTGCTTTGGCTGAGGCTGACTTTGAACTTGAGATCCTCCTGCATCAGCCTCCCCAGCTGCTGGGATGACAGGCGAGCACCACCCAGCCTGGCTCCATAGTAATTTTTTAAAGATTTCTCACACACAGGCAGCTGATATTCACTCTCTGCCGAAGGGGGAGAGTGACCATCAGTGGAGGACTTCTATGGTGCAGTTCAGGGTGGAACAGCCCTGGGAAGAGGAGACCGCTGAGACGCTGTTCCTGTGTCCCCAGGGCTGCCATCTCAGCCAGCTGTCCTTCCCCTGTGCCCACCACAAACCCGAGGAGGCTGAAGAAGCAGGTGGTCAGGGTGGGGGTGTGTGGGGATGTGGGAAGTCCATGCTCAGGGCTCCTGCGTTCCTCAGCCCGACAGCAGGGAATCAGGACAGGACCTTGGTGGTGGTTCATACTCCCAGGGCTCCCTCTGGAGGCATCGGCTTACTGTATTTAGACCCTCGATGGCCTTCAGATCACAGCCCCCACTCCAGCTCCCTACATTCCCACCAGAAATTCTGATAAAGTTTAAGTTCTTTTCAATTCTATGTTTGGCATTTAGGGAAGAAAGCCGACTACATTAAAAACCACTAGAAATGTCTTTCTCTTCTCTATTACTTCCATTTACCGCTTCCCTCACCTTTTTAAAGACTGTGATTTGCAGAATTTGGTGGTGAGGGCCTGTCATCCCAGTGGCTTGGGAGGCTGAGGTAGGAGGATCACAAATTCGAGGCAGTCTCAGCAATTTAGCAAGGTCCCAGGCATCTGAGTGAAATCATGTCTCAAAAAAAAAAAAATAAATAAATAAAAGGCTGAGGATGTGGCTCAGTGCCTCTGGGTTTAATCCCCAGTACAAAAAAAAAAAAAAAAAAA